>NC_041382.1:146280451-146365097 GCF_002162155.2 Triticum dicoccoides | reverse complement strand
GGGGGGATCGAGGGGAGTGGCCACGGGAGCGAGGGGGGGTCGAGGCTGCGCGTGGGGATCGGGCACTGGGTAGCGGCGCTGGAGGAGAACGAGGGAGAGATGGAGACCGATGGGAGTCGGGCTAGGGTTAGGTGCTGGGGCCGGCTGGGCCGGATGGGCCGGCCTGGGAGGCCGATGCCCTGGTGGGTGCTTCTGCTGCTGGGCTGCTCTGCTTCCTTTTTTTCCTTTTTCGTTTTTCTTCAGACAGAAAACAAAAGGAAAACCAGAGGGGAATTTGGGAGGATTTAGAAAGATGTGACAAAATTCTCAAGGTCCTGAATTTGCGTAGTATTCAATAAAACTGATTTGGGAAATTTTAAAGGCCAAAAAATATTCCAAGTTTGAATTAGGTTCCAACTTGAAGGATTTTTTATCCCAACCAAACCAGCTCCAAAATAGGTGAAACTTGGCAGGGAGGTGAGTGGCATGATGCTTGAATTGTGAGGGAGAGATGAACATTAAAGGAGGAGTGAAAAATGGTACTTGCCAAATAGAAGCAAGAGAAGGAGGGGAGGGGTGATGCAAGGGGTGATCATGCATGAAACACACAATGCACATGATGAGCATGATGAAATGCAACATGATGCAAGGATGAATGCAACGAACAAAACAAATCACACGACGAATCTCGGAATAGCTGGAAGTCTTCTGGAGCGTCGGTCTCGGGGCGTTACAACACTCCACCACTACAAGAGGATCTCGTCCCGAGATCTAGAATGGCACCGGATGGAAAACGGAAGAGAAAAATAAAGGTAAAACTAAGTTGCTTCTTTGACCAACGAGTGAAACCATGAACCTTGAGAGGTTGATCAATTTAAAAGAAAGAGTACAACAGAGATGAACGAGATTGCAAACAATCCGTTAGAAAAAAGGAACAAGGAACATTACGAGGACTTGAAGGTTGCAAAGACACGAACCAAGAGTTTAATGGATAAGATAGAATTCGAAACGACTCCGGTTAAAACAAAATGAGAGGGGAAGAATTCGGGCAGCACTCCGGTTGAACATGGAAGGAATTGAACATGAACTTGAGAAGATGGGATGATACTTGATGAAATCAACAACACACTGCCTCCGGAACTATTGAAAGAATGGCACAAAGGGTAAGAAGGATTTCAGACAGCGGTCCGGTTGAAAGAGAGGCAAAACTTGATAAGATAAAAGAACTTGAATGAGAACACACCGGTTAAATGGATAAGCAAGAAAATAACATGATCTTGACAAAACGATGTGATGGGTGAAGAGAGCAACATCACAATGCCTCTGTAACGAAAGAAATAATAGAAGATATATCATTGGAATAACAGAATGGAGAAGAAAATGCCAACTTCTGCCACAAATGAGTTTGGAAAGCATCCTTGCAAAGAAGAATTGAACGGAGTTGTTGGAAAATCAACAACAAAAAGCACAAGCTTGTAGTGGGCTTATGGAAAACATCTCAAAATTATGAGGTGACAACTGGCCACTAACGGAAACAATTGCTTGCTTGAGATCAACGAAGAGATGAAAACTTCTTCCACCAAGATGATAAAGAGATAACTTGGATCATTGGCAAGCACCACAAATAGCAACATTCCCAATGGAAGGCTTTTAGGTGAAATATGACACAAGATAACTCCAACAACGAGGTTGATGGATTTAAAAATAACTCATTCTTAACAACATGTGAATCATGGAAAACATGAACTCAAATTATCAAGAATGACATAATACCACCTCCGATAATATGGTAGAAAGAAATTGCACTCCGGATTACAATATGAAGAAAGCTTGAGCTCCCTAGAAATGAATCTTGATGAAAACTTTGAGAAGGAATTAAATCCTTTATAAACCAACATGTAGAACCTCCATGAAGAACTCCGGTAAACAAAAGGAATGAAAAGAAAGAGAAATTGAAAACACAAGGTGAATCCTTGCAATGATTTAGATGGATCTCCGTGATAATTAGAGCTTGGAACTCCAGGAAAAAGAGAAGATGAAACAAATGAAACCGAGAATTTTAAGGGCCTCCGGAATAAAGAATTAATCACTTGGATGAACAAGAATAAGAATTATGTTATGCTTATCCTTCACCAATTAAATTGACGACAATCAACGGATTTGGCATACTACTTATTCTCGTAGAAAGGATTAAAAGAGATATAGCGTAAACTTGAGAAGGTCTTCAACGAACCACCGGTAGGATTGGAACAACGAATAAAATTGATATGATAAGAAAGGAAGAAAAATCTTGATCGAACCACCGGAAGAATTAGCAAATGGACGAAGATGCTTGAGAGAATTTAGATACAAGTGAATGTAATAGATTATGGACCGATTAGAGATCACTTGAACTTTGCACCGGTAAGATCAGAGAATGATAAGTGAAAGCTGAGAATGAATAAATCAGAATTGATGGACTCCGGATGAACAAGACTGAAAAGGCTCCTGAATATCTCCTGATGGGTGAAAAAAAATTCTCACAATCGAAAACAATTATGAGAGGATGGCAACAAGCTAGCACCATGAATCTTGAAGAGAATAGAGCAAGATTAAAGAGAAACTCTTCTTCGGTCTTCAAATGATGAGAATGACAACGAGAAACACCACCAAGAATTATTGAGGCACACCGGAAGAATCAAAAGCGAAGAGGTTGAGCCAACTATGAAAAGAATTTGAAAGATCTTGGAGAAAAGCATTTGACTGATGATAACTCATTCTTACGTCAAACTTGGAGAAGAATTTAGGATAGCTCTGGGAAAATAGAAGAGTCAGGTAAGATCCTGGAAAAAGACCTGTGGGTTAGGGCCCACTCAAAAGAACACCGTTGAAAAGATTTAAAAGAGATGTTGCACCGGTTGAATTAAATGACTTGAATGAGATACCAATCTCGAAAGAGCTTGAACGAATGCAGAGTGGAAACACGAATCTTCGAGATATCTTGAGCACTCCAGAATAACAAATAGCGAGAAGTGAATGAATATGAGGTGCACCGGTATGAGAAGACATTGAAATGAGGAAAAAGGTATGATCAACAAAACTTGACTTGAATCCACGGGAGAAGAGAGAGGAATGAGGAATGACGAACTAGTAGAACATCTTCTTCGGAACCACCGGGTAAGAACATTGACGGAAAAGAATGGAGAAACTTCACAAAAATAAAAGGATACTTGGTAAAGAAATCTTAGTCCTTGAGGAAAAAGGGTGGGTGGGCGGGAAAAACAAAGGCAACTTGGAGACGGATGAAACAAACAGCGTTGAGAAGAAGTGATAAATGATCTTGCAAATGTTGACGTGAACGGATCCACTTGAAGAGAAACACACCGGTTGAAAAGGATTGACAAGACAATCTCGATTATCCAGAATGATTAGTATTCAAATTGGAGTATGAGAACACCATTTGGGGAAGGTATGGAATCAACATTTGACATTGAAGCAACTTGAATACCACAGCTCAAAACAAAACAAAATATTGGCTTGCAAAATAAGCCGGAACAAACATATGATAGAGATTCCGTCCGAAGTTTTTGTGGTGGGGCCTACACGGGCTCGATCGTACAGCACCATCATGTACAAGGCAGTGCACATGACATACGAAGCGTCCCCGAGTCGGCATAGCCAAGGACTCTTTAAGACACAACGAGACCACTGTAAAACCAACCGTGAATAGGCGGACCACTAGACGTCGAACCCCAATTTCATATCATACATCCGTCGAAAAGATATCCTAAGAGCTACTTGAATTCCCACCTATGAAACTCCCGAAATTTTCAGGTTATGCAATCAGGTGTTGGGGATACAGGGGAAGCATAATATCTCACCCAAAACTAACAAATCCTACATCCAGCTGTATCCATCCTTCAACACATAACCAAGAAACCTTCGGAAATCGTCTACCTCAACCTTCGAAAAGCATCCGTTATACAAGTCATGGCAATACTCCCGTACTCACCTCAGTACTGGGTTATCGGGGTTATCTCACCAACAACTGCATAAAAGAGATTTTCGATGTCGGCGTACAAAACTCAGGTATTCCAGAACTGCAACGATAAAATTATGATGACAACACCTCAGAGCTCAACTCCCCGGGACACTTCCACTAAACCCCTGACAGGAGGCACCAAGACAATGTTCTCATCATAAAACCATCGGAACGATTCCAAGATACCCGCGTGATCCTAAATTTTTTTTAGTGAAATTTGAGAAGAGAAGAGTCAAAACTCTACGTCAGGATGCCTTACCAGAGCGATGAGGAGGCTGGGAAGTAAAAAGAATTCCTAAACTCTCCGATATATAATTCCTAAATGACTCAAAACATTTTTCTAGACACAACTCGGCCACTAAAAACGATCAAGCAATGGGGCTCCTAAGGTCAGGGAAGGCTCTGATACCAACTTGTAACGCCCTCGATGCGGCTATATCTCCCACATGTCGAAGCACGACTTAGAGGCTTAACCGCATTGAAAGCAATGTCGCAAGTGAGGTTATCTTCACACAACCCATGTAATACATAAGGGAAAGAGATACATAGTTGGCTTACAATCGCCACTTCACACAATTACATGAATAAAGCATTACATCATACAGATACAATCAAGGTCCGACTACGGAACCAAAATAAAAGAAGAACCCCAAATGCGACAAAGGTCCCCGATCGACCCCAACTGGGCTCCAATACTGATCAACTAAAACGAAACAACACAAAGGGCAAGATCTTCTTCGAGCTCCTCCTGAGCTTGGTTGCGTCATTTGCACAGACTCATCAGCACCTGCAAGCTGGTTTTGGAAGTATCTGTGAGCCACGGGGACTCAGCAATCTCGCACCCGCGAGATCAAGACTATTTAAGCTTATAGGAAGGATGGAGTAATGAGGTGGAGCTGCAGCAAGCGACTAGCATATATGGTGGCTAACATACGCAAATGAGAGCGAGAAGAGAAGGCAAAGCACGGTCGATAAGAGTATGATCAAGAAGTGATCCTATAGCAACCTACGTCAAGCATAACTCCAACACCGTGTTCACTTCCCGGACTCCGCCGGAAAGAGACCATCACGGTTACACACACGGTTGATGTATTTTAATTAAGGTCAACTTCGGGTTTTCTACAACCGGACGTTAACAAATTCCCATCTGCCCATAACCGCGGGCACGGCTTTCGAAAGTTCAAATCCCTGCAGGGGTGTCCCAACTTAGCCCATCACAAGCTCTCACGGTCAACGAAGGAATAGACCTCCTCCCGAGACATTCCGATCAGACTCGGTATCCCGGTACAACAAGACATTTCGACAGGGTAAAACTAAACCAGCTACACCGCCCGAATGTGCCGACAAATCCCGATAGGAGCTGCACATATCTCTTTCTCAGGGCACACTCAGATTGTCTAAGGTACGGGTAGGCCAACCCAGAGTTGCCCCTGGTGGCCACCGGCAGCTGACAGGTTGGACCAACACTCAGAGGAGCACTGGCCCGGGGGGTAAAATAATGATGACCCTTGAGTCCGCGAAACCCAAGGGAAAAAGAGGCTAGGTGGCGAATGGTAAAACCAATGTTGGGCATTGCTGGAAGAGCTTTACTTAAGGCGAACTGTCAAGGGGTTCCCATAATGGCCCAACCGCGTAAGGGACGCAAAATCCGGGAACATAACACCGATATGACGGAAACTAGGGCGGCAAGAGTGGAACAAAACACCAGGCATAAGGCCGAGCCTTCCACCCTTTACCGAGTATATAGATGCATTAATTAAGTAAGATATATTGTGATATCCCAACAAGTAAATAAATGTCCCAACAAGGAACGGCATCTCCATGTTCCAACAAGGAACAAACTTCAATCTTCACCTGCAACTAACAACGCTATAAGAGGGGCTGAGCAAAGCGGTAACATAGCCAATCAACGGTTTGCTAGGACATGGTGGGTTAGAGGTTTGACATGGCAATTTGGGAGGCTGACAAGCAAATGGTAGGCATCGTAGCATTGGCATAGCAAAAGAGCGAGCAAACTAGCATAGCAAAGATAGTAGTGATTTCGAGGGTATGATCATCTTGCCTGAAATCCCGCAAGGAAGAAGAACGAGTCCATGAAGAAGACAAACGGCCGTAGACGAACGAATCCTCACAACTCCGGAACGAAACCGAAGCTAACGTGAGAAGCAACCCGGAAAGGAACAAACAACATAGTAAACCAACAAGCACAAACATGGCATGATGCACAACCAAGTATGATGCATGTCCGGTTTAAAGAGGCATGGCATGGCAAAATGCAACAAACTATCTTACAAATTAAGTGGAGCTCAATATGCAACGGAGTTGCATATTGACGAAACACCACATCAATTATTTAGTTCTCTCTCGGTTATGCTATCCAACAATATTAACTGTTGTTAAACATAGCAAGAGGTGAGGCATAATTAAACTAACAATACCATCTAAACAATTTAAATGGGGCCGGATATAAAAACAACAAATCCGGTAAATCCCCATATGCATTTAGCAATTTAAAGCAACACCAATTTTAAGCATTTTAATTGTTATTATCATGATGCGGATGACATATGCAAGTTTTATGCATTTTTTTATGAAAATGTTGACATAAGCATGTTAAGGAGCATTTGGTCACCATGGCGGAACGAAAGGGGTGCCACGGCAACGATAACGAAAATGGTGCCACGGCAACGATAACGAAGATGGTGCCACGGCAACATTCCGATGATCCGATAACTCATTGAGATACTGGTGCAAAAGAGCAAGTGTGCGGATGTGCGAAACATGCAGAAGATGGTGGGGTGATCCCGTCTACCGGGTTCCCACGGGATAGTGGCATGGAAACGAGTGACAAACGGACACGATGCAAAACGGGCATCTCATACAACATGCATTCGGTCCATGAACATCGTCTCGGTGTTATACCTTCGAAGCGTGCGTTTCGGGCGGATCGAGTTCGTAGAGGGAAGTAGACGTTCACGGGTCGACGGTAGTGGTACATCTCGTAGACGTTCACGGGTCGTCGTGGAGGTAGACGTTCACGGGCGTCGTGGAAGTAGTGGTACACGTTCGTTTTTCGGAGAGGTACTTGACGAATCCAACATCTTCGGGGCGACGGTAGTGGTTCACGGACGTCGTGGTACTTGTCGGTCCGGTCTTGGTGTAGATGTACAAGGCAAACGTAGTGGTACTAAGCGCCGGTCGTGGAGGGACTTGCCGAAATCCACAGAGCCGGCGTGCTTGTTCAGGCGTCGGTCTTGCTGGAGGGGGGTACTTGGTGAATCCGCCTAGTCGCACACGGGTCATAGTGGTACTAGGCAAAATCCACGGGGGTGGTCTTGGCGTGCAGCGAACAACAGCACAGGAAAGCAAGGCATGGCCGAAGGTGAGGTTGCAGCGGCCTTGGGCATGAACTCCAGCGACGGGAGCCGGTGGGGACGCGGGGTGAAGAGGATGGCTGCGGCGCGAGGTCATGGGAAACCGAGACGATGCAGGCCGGCGATGCAGCAGGAGAGGCGAAGGCGATCTTGCTGCCGAGGCGACCATGGCATCAGCAGGGGCCGACGGGAGGCCGGGGCGCCGGAGATGCTGATGGGGAGGCGCAGCTGCGAAGCGGGGACTCGGGAGTAGAGGAGGAAGACGCGGCACTGGCGAACGAAGGCGGGCAGCAGAGACGAAGCCTGGTGCAGCGACCGACTCTGGATCGGGAGCTCCTCTCCCGATCTGGAGTGCGAGGGGGTGAGGGGCTTGGCCAGCGGCGCGGCTTGGGTGCAGCTCCGGCGAGGGCTTGAGGCCGCTGGGGAGAAGGCGCATGGGAGCTTGCTACCCTCTCTCTGGCGGTGTCAGGAGGAAGGGGGGATCGAGGGGAGTGGCCACGGGAGCGAGGGGGGGTCGAGGCTGCGCGTGGGGATCGGGCACTGGGTAGCGGCGCTGGAGGAGAACGAGGGAGAGATGGAGACCGATGGGAGTCGGGCTAGGGTTAGGTGCTGGGGCCGGCTGGGCCGGATGGGCCGGCCTGGGAGGCCGATGCCCTGGTGGGTGCTTCTGCTGCTGGGCTGCTCTGCTTCCTTTTTTTCCTTTTTCGTTTTTCTTCAGACAGAAAACAAAAGGAAAACCAGAGGGGAATTTGGGAGGATTTAGAAAGATGTGACAAAATTCTCAAGGTCCTGAATTTGCGTAGTATTCAATAAAACTGATTTGGGAAATTTTAAAGGCCAAAAAATATTCCAAGTTTGAATTAGGTTCCAACTTGAAGCATTTTTTATCCCAACCAAACCAGCTCCAAAATAGGTGAAACTTGGCAGGGAGGTGAGTGGCATGATGCTTGAATTGTGAGGGAGAGATGAACATTAAAGGAGGAGTGAAAAATGGTACTTGCCAAATAAAAGCAAGAGAAGGAGGGGAGGGGTGATGCAAGGGGTGATCATGCATGAAACACACAATGCACATGATGAGCATGATGAAATGCAACATGATGCAAGGATGAATGCAACGAACAAAACAAATCACACGACGAATCTCGGAATAGCTGGAAGTCTTCTGGAGCGTCGGTCTCGGGGCGTTACACCGGTGTCCATGTAACAGTCGCCGCCGCCATTGTAGTTGCTCGGAGAAGGTGTAGCATGTAGGGCGACGAGGAGTGCGGGGTCCCACGTGCCAACAGCACCATCGGATGCCGTAGGGAGCACCATATGTCGAGGGTCCACCATATGCCGGAGCACCCCCATACGCCGAGGGGACGGAGGCGGGCGCGGTCAGAAGCGCCTGGTGAGGTGCCAGTCGGGAACCAAGCAGACACGGAGCAGGAGGACGCGGGACGGGCATGGAATATGCATGCACCACACCCGTCCCAAGGTTGTACCCCGATAGCAAGGGCGGCATGGGCAGCGCGGCGGGTTGGCAGGGGGCGCGACGCGGTGTTGTTGGAGTGGGCCCGGCCATCGCGACCCCCCGACCCTTCTTCTTCCGCCCGCCAGTAGGCGCAGGCGCGGGCTTGGGTGGCGGGACCGGGGCAGGGGCCCGGAGAGCTGGTGGAGCCGCGCGCGGAGCTGTCGATGTGGCCGACATGCAGCGCCGTATGGGTCACCTGCCGCGTGGAGTGGCGGAGGCGCTTCTCCATCCGAAGGTAGGTGACATCCTTGGCGTACGTGTAACATCCCAATTTTCAATTTGGATGTTATATATAGGTCATCATATGCATATCATATTTTATTTGCATTTTGGTTGTGATCCTAGAAATCTTAAGCAACTCAAGGACCCAAGGAGAGAGTTGGAGATTTCACAAAATTTTCATATTTGAAATTTCTCAAATTTGAAAAGAGGATTAAATTTGGTTTTAATATTTTCTCTCCAATTGTTTCTAATAAAATAAAGAAGATAAAATGACTTCTTCAAATGAAAGGAATATTGGAGAAGAAATTTTAAAATCAAATTAAAAAATTTATTTGAATTAGAAAAAATATGCATTTTTTGAAAATTGCATTTCTAGGCCAGAAAAATGTTCACCTTGTTCTAAATATTAGACTTAGACGGTGAACATTGTTTCTGGTATTTTTAGAATTTTTTATATTTTATTAGGATTTTTCTTTCTGGCGAAATTTATTTAAAAAAGTTCGTCGCCCGAGTGGGCCAAAGGCCCAGCCGAGCCAGGCTGGCCCATCGCGCCCCGCCGCCTTCCTCCTCGTGGGAGGAATCCCGCGCCGCGCCGCCGCCGCTCGGGGAGTTCGAGCCAGACTCCCGTCGCGCCGCCCCCTCCTCTAAGGCAGCCGCCCCACCCCCCTTTAAAGCCGGAGCCCCCTCTCTTTCCTCAACCGCCGCCGCCCGCCTCCCAAGCCACGCCGCACCACCGCCGTTAGCCGCCGCCCGCCTCCCAAGCCGTGCCGTGCCACCGCCGTTAGCCGCTCGCTGCCGCCGCTCGCCGTCGCTCGCCGCTGCCCGCACCGCCGCTCCGCACCGCGAGCCACCGCCGCCGTCGCTGCCTCGCCTCGCCGGAGCCACCGAAATTTCGCCGCCACTGTTGACCGCCGCCGCCGCTTAACCGGTATAAAAGCGTCCCGGTTCGCCGGTTCTTTTTCGTTTTTTTTCGGTTCTTCGGTTTTAGATCAGTTTTATTTTTAGGGTTCGCTATTTAGCGAACGATCTCTGTATAGTTCGTTTTAACGAACAAATTCGTTCATTAGCCTCTGTTAGCGGACGTTCGTCCCATAGATTTTTCTTTTTATTTTATTTTTCGGTCAGGGACCTATCCGCGAATACTTTTATCATAGATTAGTCCCTGATCTTCAAACCCTCGCTACTTTTTGCTTGTTTGTCCAAATCCAGTGAAACCAATGCAAAAATCTTCGTCTTGTTCCCCTCTTTCCAGATAATCAACTTGAACATGGTTTTGAAAAATTAAAATTTGGTTTCAAGCAGACTTGAATTCAAACTTCTTTTGATCGTAGTTTGAGTTTAGTAGCTCCGATTCAATTGATTCTTTTTGCAAATCGAAGCTCTTCAGTTGAAATTTCAGTTTGGATCTTTTCATTCGAGTTTTCCCATTACATCTTATGCTTGAGTGCTTATGTATGCTATCGTTTGTTCACGATAGAGTTTCTGAAGTGCGAAGCGTGCTACTACGAGTCACTAGGGTTTTCAGATCGTCAGCAAGGCAAGTAACACTTTGATCATATCCGTTATTACCCAGTTTTTATGCATTAGTTTCAATCCTCAAACATTGCATGAGTAGGATCTGTTTAACATGTGGGTATTGGGAAGTAGTTGTTGAGGTAGTACCTATTTCCCTTTCATTCAAACCTTGGGAGTTACTACATTACACTTATTATACTTTGCTATGCTATGCTATGCTCGTAGATGTGGTTTGTTTTGAGTGTTTCATGACAGTTGTGAGTATTATTATGAACTAAGGGATTACTTAAGGTGGCTACTTTAACACACATCTAGATGGATTGGTTTGTGGGCACCTGGGGAAATCCAGTGTTGTCCAAGGAGAATCCTGGGGTATCCGTGTGATTTTTCCTATGGTTTGCCACCCAGGCTCAAAGGGATCATTATGTTATTCATGCTGGAAACTTCCGTGTGCAGCCACGAGACACTATGGGCTCTGGCATAGTTGAGTAAGTTGTGGGAAACCTTTCCATGATGGGCTAGCAGATGTAGGGGATTGTAGGTGTACCGGCCTATCTATCGGTTAAGGGAACCTCTTCAGAAAGATTGTGTCTTGGTCATCCCTTTCTCAAACATCATGTAGTTCTAGAAATCCAATGGAGGAGATCGAGTCTTGTGGGGGAAAAGTGCGCAAACCTTTGCAGAGTGTATAAACTAATCATGGTTAGCCGTGTCCCCGGATATGGACATCTTGAGTATCTGGTGCTTGAATTACTATGTGGATCTCATCGCTTTACTTAATTAATTAATTTGTGGGGTTATTTATTATTAATTTGGGATTGAGATGGGGTTACAATTCTCAATGTTTTTCAACAAACCTTGTAGTTAAATAAAATATATTCCTTTGATGTAGGAAAAAACTGGCTTTTCGCAAAATGATAACCATAGAGCCTCCACCAGCCATATATGCATATAGTTATAGCCGTTACTTGTTCATTGCTCTATAGTGTTATCTTGCTAGCATATTCCATGTGCTGACCTACACAGGCTGCAACGTATTATATTGCAGAGTTTTCAGACGAAGAGTAAGGTGTGCTAGGTCGTTGTCATGCACTCAGTTATGCCGTTGGAGTTGATGGAGTCATTTACCTTCGAAGCTTCCGCAGTTATCTTATTTAGATGGCCTTCAGCCATATTATGGTAATAAGTACTCTCTTTGAGACATTCGATGTAATAAGTGTGTGATTGCACTCTGTTATAAATCCTCGAGTACTGTGTGTGTCAGCATTACCGATCCAGGGATGACACTTATACACAAAGATTTGACCGTTTAAGATCGGATTGCTACAAGATGGTATCAGAGCACACGCTGACTGTAGGACACGACCACTAAGATGAGCCATAGGACACTCTTCTCTACTCATTTTTGACTCTTCTCCACTTTCCACTCTATAGATGGTGGACCCAAGGAACAAGTTTGCTCAACCGGATGAAGACACCCCTTTTGGACGACACTTGTAGGAGGCCACTAAGTACCTGAGCATTGGAATACCAAGCTTCATGGGGACCTACACCGCCAATCTACCAGAAGAAGAGCGCTGGACAATTCGATTACATGTTCCCGGAAGGACATTCACACCAGTTACTGAGCCCATAGAGTTTTCCTTTGATGCACCAACCTAGAGTCTAGGAAAGAGCATGGAAGCTCACATCGTCATGGGACGCATCAGTGAAGTATACCACAAGGATCTTAAGGACACCATCTACCAGATATGTGGACGCCGAGATGAGCAATGGGAGATGATTTTCACCAGGAGGGACAAGTCCATTGCAGCCTACATGCAGGAGTTGAACCAACACATTCGTCATTAGGAGAACCAGATGTGCGCCAGCTTGACAGACATGAAGAAGGTGATGACCCTGAACATGGAGCTAGAAGAGGAACTCAAGTCTACACGCGATGGATATGAATAGGAAATTGTTGTGTTACTGGAGAAGAATGAAGACCTGAAGAAGAAGCTAGGGATATTCATAGGATATCCTAAACCAGAGGAGGACAACCACCCCGAGGACTACATCATCATCGACGACACCGACTCCGACCCCGACAGTGATTATGATTATGAAGATGAAGCTGGAGCAGATATCATGGAGTCTTCTTCCAATCAAAACTTTTAATCGACCACCATATTATCAATAGTATTCCCCATGTATATAGTAGTAGTCCGAGTATTTTGCAACAGTAGATAGATCGATTGTATGCCCTTGTTTTGAATTGAGTGGTGTAATAATGAATGTGTTTGTCTCATGTGCATATGGGTAGTGATTTCTCCTTAGAACTCACTGAAGGAAATATGCCCTAGAGGCAATAATAAAGTCATTATTTATTTCCTTATTTCATGATAAATGTTTATTATTCATGCTAGAATTGTATTAACCGGACACATAATACATGTGTGAATACATAGACAGACATAAGTGTCACTAGTATGCCTCTACTTGACTAGCTCGTTAATCAAAGATGGCTAAGTTTCCTAACCATAGACATGAGTTGTCATTTGATTAACGGGATCACATCATTAGGAGAATGATGTGATTGACTTGACCCATTCCGTTAGCTTAGCACTTGATCGTTTCTTTTGTTGCTATTGCTTTCTTCATGACTTATACATGTTCCTATGACTATGAGATTATGCAACTCCCGTTTACCGGAGGAACACTTTGTGTGCTACCAAACGTCACAATGTAACTGGGTGATTATAAAGGTGCTCTATAGACTACAGGTGTCTCCGAAGGTACTTGTTGGGTTGGCGTATTTCAAGATTAGGATTTGTCACTCCGATTATCGAGAGGTATCTCTGGGCCCTCTCGGTAATGCACATCACTATAAGCCTTGCAAGCAATGTGACTAATGAGTTAGTTGTGGGATGGTGTATTACGAAACAAGTAAAGAGACTTGCCAGTAATGAGATTGAAGTAGGTATTGAGATACCGACGATCGATTCTCGGGCAAGTAACATACCGATGACAAAGGGAACAACGTCTGTTGTTATGCGGTTTGACCGATAAAGATCTTTGTAGAATATGTGGGAGCCAATATGAGCATCCAGGTTCCGCTATTGGTTATTGGCCGGAGACGTGTCTCAGTCATGTCTGCATAGTTCTCAAACCCGTAGGGTCCGCATGCTTAAAGTTTCGGTGACGATTGTATTATGAGTTTATGTGATTTGATGTACCGAAGGTAGTTCGGAGTCCCAGATGAGATCAGGTACATGACGAGGAGTCTCGAAATGGTCGAGACATAAAGATCGATATATTGGATGACTATATTCGGACATCGGAAAAGTTTCGAGTGATTCGGGTATTTTTCGGAGTACCGGAGAGTTACGAGAATTCGTATTGGGCCTTAATGGGCCATACGGGAAAGCAGAGAAAGGCCTCAAAAGGTGGCCGCACCCCTCCCCATGATCTGGTCTGAATTGGACTAGGGAGAGGGGGCGCCCCTTCCTTCCTTCTCATTTTCCCTTCCCTTTTTTCCTATTCCATGTGGGAGGAGGAATCCTGCTAGGACTAGGGAGTCCTAGTAGGACTCCACACTTCTGGCGCGCCCTAGGGGCTGGCCGGCCTCCCCTCCTCCATCCTTTATATACGGGGCCAGGGGGCACCTCACACACAAGTTGATCTGTTGATCTCTCCCAGCCGTGTGCGGTGCCCCCCTCCACCATAATCCACCTCGATCATATCGTAGCGGTGCTTAGGTGAAGCCCTACGTTGGTAGCATCATCATCACCTTCATCACGCTGTCGTGCTGACGGAACTCTCCCTCGAAGCTTTGCTGGACCGAAGTTCGTGGGACGTCATCGAGCTGAACGTGTGCTGAACTCGGAGGTCCCGTGCGTTCGGTACTTGGATCGGTCGGATCGTGAAGACGTACGACTACATCAACCGCGTTGTGCTAACGCTTCTGCTTTTGGTCTACGAGGGTACGTGGACACACTCTCCCCTTTTGTTGCTATGCATCACCATGATCTTGCGTGTGCGTAGGAAATTTTTGAAATTACTACGTTCCCCAACAGTGGCATCCGAGCCAGGTTTTATGCGTAGATGTTATATGCACGAGTAGAACACAAGTGAGTTGTGGGCGATACAAGTCATACTGCTTACCAGCATGTCATACTTTGGTTCGGCGGTATTGTTGGATGAAGTGGCCCGGACCGACATTACGCGTACACTTACGCGAGACTGGTTCTACCGACGTGCTTTGCACATAGGTGGCTGGCGGGTGTCAGTTTCTCCAACTTTAGTTGAACTGAGTGTGGCTACGCCCGGTCCTTGAGAAGGTTAAAACAACACTAACTTAACGAACTATCATTGTGGTTTTGATGCGTACGTAAGAACGGTTCTTGCTCAGCCTGTAGCAACCACGTAAAACTTGCAACAACAAAGTAGAGGACGTCTAACTTGTTTTTGCAGGGCATGTTGTGATGTGATATGGTCAAGACGTGATGAGATACAAGTTGTTGTATGAGATGATCATGTTTTGTTGAAGTTATCAGCAACTGGCAGAAGCCTTATGGTTATCTCTTTATTACATAAGATGCAAGTGCCAAATAATTGCTTTACTTTATCGCTATGCGATAGCAATAGTTGCAAGAGCAATAGTTGGCGAGACGAGCATGTAACGACACATTGATATAGATCAAGATGATGGAGATCATGGTGTCATGACGGTGACGATGGAGATCATGACGATGCTTTGGAGATAGAGATCAAAGGCACAAGATGATGTTGGCCATATCATGTCACTTGTTACGATAGCTTTATAAGATGATCTATCACTAAATTTCAAGGTATAAGTGTTCTCCCTAAGTATGCACCGTTGCGAAAGTTCTTCGTGCTGAGACACCACGTGATGATCGGGTGTGATAGGCTCTACGTTTAAATACAATGGGTGCAAAACAGTTGCACACGCGGAATACTCAGGTTAAACTTGACGAGCCTGGCATATAACAGATATGGCCTCGGAACACTGAGAACGAAAGGTCGAGCGTGAATCATATAGTAGATATGATCGACATAGTGATGTTCACCATTGAAACTACTCCATCTCACGTGATGATCGGACATGGTTTAGTTGATATGGATCGCGTGATCACTTAGAGGATTAGAGGGATGTCTATCTAAGTGGGAGTTCTTAAGTAATATGATTAATTAAACTTTAATTTATCATGAACTTAGTCCTGGTAGTATTAGCATATCTATGTTGTAGATCAATAGCTCGCGATGTTGCTCCCCGTTTATTGTGTTCCTAGAGAAAAACTATGTTGAAGTTTTTTAGTAGCAATGATGCAGATTGGATCCGTGATCTAAGGATTATCCTCATTGCTGCATAGAAGAATTATGTCCTTGATGCACCGCTAGGTGACACACCTATTGCAGGAGCAGATGCAAACGTTATGAACGTTTGGCTAGCTCAATATGATGACTACTTTATAGTTTAGTGCATCATGCTTAATGGCTTGGAATCGAGGCTTCAAAGACGTTTTGAACGCCATGGAGCATATAAGATGTTCCAAGAGTTGAAATTGGTATTTCATACTCATGCCCGTGTCGAGAGGTATGAGACCTCTGACAGTACTTTGCCTACAAGATGGAGGAGAATAGCTCAACCAGTGAGCATGTGCTCAGATTGTTTGAGTACTACAATTGCTTGAATCAAGTGGGAGTTAATCTTCCAGATAAGAGAGTAATTGACAAAGTTCTCTAGTCACAATCACCGAGTTACTAGAACTTAGTGATGAACTATAATATGCAAGGGATGACAAAAGTAATTCCCAAGCTCTTCGTGATACTGAAATCGACGAAGGTAGAAATCAAGAAAAGCATCAAGTGTTGATGGTTGACAAAGACCACTAGTTTCAAGAAAAGGGCAAAGGGAAGAAGGGGAACTTCAAGAAGAACGGCAAGCAAGTTGCTGCTCAAGTGAAGAAGCCCAAGTCTGGACCTAAGCCTGAGACTGAGTGCTTCTACTGCAAAGGGACTGGTCACTAGAAGCGGAACTGCCCCAAGTATTTGGCGGATAAGAAGGATGACGAGGTGAACAAAGGTATATTGGATATACATGTTATTGATGTGTACCTTACTAGTGTTTATAGCAACCCCTCGGTATTTGATACTAGTTCAGTTGCTAAGAGTAGTAAGTTGAAACAGGAGTTGCAGAATGAACAGAGACTAGTTAAGGGTGAAGTGATGATGTGTGTTGGAAGTGGTTCCAAGATTGATATGATCATCATGGCACACTCCCTATACTTTCGGGATTAGTGTTAAACCTAAATAAATGTTATTTGGTGTTTGCGTTGAACATGAATATGATTTGATCATGTTTATTGCAAGACGGTTATTCATTTAAGTTAGGGAATAATTGTTGTTCTGTTTACATGAATAAAACCTTCTATGGTCATACACCCAATGAAAATGGTTCGTTGGATCTCGATCGTAGTGATACACATATTCATAATATTGAAGCCAAAAGATGCAAAGTTAATAATGATAGTGCAACTTATTTGTGGCACTGTCGTTTAGGTCATATTGGTGTAAAGTGCACGAAGAAACTCCATGCTGATGGGCTTTTGGAATCACTTGATTATGAATCATTTTGATGCTTGCGAACCATGCCTCATGCGCAAGATGACTAAGACTCCGTTCTCCAGAACAATGGAGCGAGCAACTGACTTATTGGAAATAATACATACTGATGTATGCAGTCCAATGCGTGTTGAGGCTCACGGCGGGTATCGTTATTTTCTGATCTTCGCAGATGATTTGAGAAGATATGGGTATATCTACTTGATGAAACATAAGTCTAAAACATTTGAAAAGTTCAAAGAACTTCAGAGTGAAGTGGAAAATCATCGTGGCAAGAAAATAAAGTTTCTATGATCTGATCGCAGACACAAATATTTGAGCTACGAGTTTGGTCTTCAATTAAAACAATGTGGAATAGTTTCACAGAAATCGTGCCACCTGGAATACCACAGCATAATGGTGTGTCCGAATGTCATAACCGTACTATTATTGGATATAGTGCAATCTATGATGTTTCTTACCGATTAACCACTATAGTTTTGGGGTTATGCATTAGAGACAGCTGCATTCACGTTAAAAAGGGCACCATCTAAATCCGTTGAGACGACACCGTATGAACTGTGGTTTGGCAAGAAACCAAAGTTGTCATTTCTTAAAGTTTGGGGTTACGATGCTTATAAGAAAAAGTTTCATCCTGATAAGTTCAAACCCAAGTCGGAGAAATGTGTCTTCATAGGATACTGAAAGGAGACAGTTGGGTACACCTTCTATCACAGATCCGAAGGCAAGACATTCGTTGCTGAGAATGGATCCTTTCTAGAGAAGGAGTTTCTCTCGAAAGAAGTGAGTGGGAGGAAAGTAGAACTTGATGAGGTAACTGTACCTGCTCCCTTATTGGAAAGTAGATCATCACAGAAATCTATTTCTGTGACTCCTACACCAATTAGAGAGGAAGCTAATGATGATGATCATGTAACTTCAGATCAAGTTACTACCGAACCTTGTAGGTCAACCAGAGTGAGATCTGCACCAGAGTGGTATGGTAATCTTGTTCTGGAGGTCATGTTAATTGACCATGACGAACCTACGAACTATGAGGAAGCGATGATGAGCCCAGATTCCGCGAAATGGCTTGAGGCCATGAAATCTGAGATTGGATCCATCTATGAGAACAAAGTATGGACTTTGGTTGACTTGCCCGATGATCGGCAAGCCATAGAAAAATAAATGGATCTTCAAGAGGAAGACAGACACTGATAGTAGTGTTACTATCTACAAAGCTCAAATTGTCGCAAAGTGTTTTCGACAAGTTTAAGGTGTTGACTACGATGAGATTTTCTCACCCGTATCGATGCTTAAAAGTCTGTCCGAATCATGTTAGCAGTTGCCGCATTTTATGAAATTTGGCAAATGTATTCCTTCAAGGATTTCTTAAAAAGAAGAGTTGTATATGATGCAACCAGAAGGTTTTGTCGACCCTAAAGGTGCTAACATAGTGAGCAAGCTCCAGCGATCCATCTATGGACCAGTGCAAGCATCTCGGAGTTGGAATATATGCTTTGATAAAGTGATCAAAGTATATGGTTTTATACAGACTTGCGGTGAAGCCTGTATTTACAAGAAAGTGAGTGGGAGCACTACAACATTTCTGATAAGTATATGTGAATGACATATTGCTGATCAGAAAGAATGTAGAATTTTCTAGAAAGCGTAAAGGAGTATTTGAAAGGAGTTTTTCAAAGAAAGACCTCGATGAAGCTGCTTACATATTGAGCATCAAGATCTATAGAGATAGATCAAGACGCTTGATAAGTTTTTTCAATGAGTACATACCTTGACAAGATTTTGAAGTAGTTCAAAATGGAAAAGTCAAAGAAAGAGTTCTTACATGTGTTACAAGGTGTGAAATTGAGTAAAACTCAAAGCCCGACCACGGCAGAAGATAGAAAGAGGATGAAAGTCATTCCCTATGCCTCAGCCATAGTTTCTATAAAGTATGCCATGCTGTGTACCAGATCTATTGTATACCCTACATTGTGTTTAGCAAGGGAGTACAATAGTGATCTAGGAGTAGATCACTAGACAACGGTCAAAATTATCCTTAGTGGAATAAGGATATGTTTCTTGATTATGGAGGTGACAAAAGGTTCGTTGTAAAGGGTTACGTCGATGCAAATTTTGACACTGATCCAGATGACTCTAAGTCTCAATCTGGATACATTTTGAAAGTGGGAGCAATTAGCTAGAGTATCTCCGTGCAGAGCATTGTTGACATAGAAATTTGCAAAATACATACGGATCTGAATGTAGCAGACCCATAGACTAAAATTCTCTCACAAGCAAAATATGATCACACCTTAGCACTCTTTGGGTGTTAATCACATAGCAATGTGAACTAGATTATTGACTCTAGTAAACCCTTTGAGTGTTGGTCACATGACGATGTGAACTATGGGTGTTAATAACATGGTGATGTGAACTATTGGTGTTAAATCACATGACGATCTGAACTAGATTATTGACTCTAGTGCAAGTGGGAGACTGAAGGAAATATTCCCTAGAGGCAATAATAAAGTTATTATTTATTTCCTTATTTCATGATAAATGTTTATTATTCATGCTAGAATTGTATTAACCGGAAACATAATACTTGTGTGAATACATAGACAAACATAAGTGTCACTAGTATGCCTCTACTTGACTAGCTCGCTAATCAAAGATGGTTAAGTTTCCTAACCATAGACATGAGTTGTCATTTGATTAACAGGATCACATCATTAGGAGAATGATGTGATTGACTTGACCCATTCCGTTAGCTTAGCACTTGATCGTTTAGTTTGTTGCTATTGCTTTCTTCATGACTTATACATGTTCCTATGACTATGAAATTATGCAACTCCCGTTTACCGGAGAACACTTTGTGTGGTACCAAACATCACAAAGTGCTCTACAGGTGTCTCTGAAGGTACTTGTTGGGTTGGCGTATTTCGAGATTAGGATTTGTCACTCTGATTGTCGGAGAGGTATCTCTGGGCCCTCTCGGTAATGCACATCACTATAAGCCTTGCAAGCAATGTGACTAATGAGTTAGTTGCGGGATGATGTATTACAGAACGAGTAAAGAGACTTGCCGGTAACGAGATTGAACTAGGTATTGAGATACCGACGATCGAATCTCGGGCAAGTAACATACCGATGACAAAGGGAACAACGTATATTGTTATGCGGTTTGACCGATAAAGATCTTCGTAGAATATGTGGGAGCCAATATGAGCATCCAGGTTCTGCTATTGGTTATTGGCCGGATACGTGTCTCGGTCATGTCTACATAGTTCTCGAACTCATAGGGTCCGCACGCTTAAAGTTTCGGTAACGATTGTATTATGAGTTTATGTGATTTGATGTACCGAAGGTAGTTCGGAGTCCCAGATGAGATCGGGGGCATGACGAGGAGTCTCGAAATGGTCGAGACATAAAGATCGATATATTGCACGACTATATTCGGATATCGGAGGTTCCGAGTGATTCGGGTATTTTTCGGAGTACCTGAGAGTTACGTGAATTCGTATAGGGCCTTAATGGGCCATACGGGAAAGCAGAGGAAGGCCTCAAAAGGTGGCCGCACCCCTCCCCATGATCTGGTCCGAATTGGACTAGGGAGAGAGGGCGCCCCCTTCCTTCCTTCTCCTTTTCCCTTCCCTTTTTCCTATTCCATGTGGGAGGAGGAATCCTACTAGGACTAGGGAGTCCTAGTAGGACTCCACACTTCTGGCGCGCCCTAGGGGCTGGCCGGCCTCCCCTCCTCCATCCTTTATATACGGGGGTAGGGGGCACCTCTAGACACACAAGTTGATCTGTTGATCTCTCCCAGCCGTGTGCGGTGCCCCCCTTCACCATAATCCACCTCGATCATATCATAGCGGTGCTTAGGCGAAGCCCTGCGTCGGTAGCATCATTATCACCATCATCACACCGTCGTGCTGACGGAACTCTCCCTCGAAGCTCTGCTAGATCGGAGTTCGTGGTACGTCATCGAGCTAAACGTGTGCTGAACTCAGAGGTGCCGTGCGTTCGGTACTTGGATCGGTCGGATCATGAAGATGTACGACTACATCAACCGCGTTGTGCTAACGCTTCTGCTTTCGGTCTAAGAGGGTACGTGGACACACTTGATAACCCACAAGTATAGGGGAACGCAACAGTTTTTGATAAGTAAGAGTGTCAAACCCAACGAGGAGCTAAAGGTAGAACAAATATTCCCTCAAGTTCTATTGACCACCGATACAACTCTACGCACACTTGACGTTCGCTTTACCTAGAACAAGTATGAAACTAGAAGTACTTTGTAGGTGTTGTTGGATAGGTTTGCAAGATAATAATGAGTACGTAAATAAAAATTAGGGGTTGTTTATATAAAGAAATAATAAAGTAAATATAACGAGTGTGGAAAAGTGGTGGTAGGAGTTGTGAAATTGCCCCTAAGCAATTGACTACTTTACTAGACCAATAGCAAGTATTATGTGGGAGAGGCCACTGCTAGCATGTCATCCCTGACTTGGAATTCTATGCACTTATGATTGGAACTATTAGCAAGCATCCGCAACTACTAATGTTCATTGAGGTAAAACCCAACCATAGCATTAAGGTATATTGGTCCCCCTTCAATCCCGTATGTATCAATTTCTATGCTAGGTTGAAGCTTCTGTCACTCTTGCCCTCCAATACATAGTCCTATCAACATACAACTAACCCTAGGGTGTGATCCAGGCGCGCAATCATATGATGGGCACCAAAGGACAGCAACATAACCATAAGCAAATTAAATCAATCATAGCAATTCATCAACCACCGATAGGACAACAAAAATCTACTCAGACATCATAGGATGGCAACTCATCACTGGATAATAATATGAAGCATAAAGCACCATGTTCATGTAGAGGGTACAACGGGTTGTGGGAGAGTGGACTGCTGTAGATAGAGGGGGGAAGGTGATGGAGATGTTGGTGAAGATGGTGGAGGTGTTGGTGTAGATCGCGGTGATGATGATGGCCCCCGGTGGCACTCCGGTGCCACCGGAAGCGAGGGGGAGAGAATCCCCCTACTTCTTCTTCTTCCTTGACCTTCTCCCTAGATGGGAGAAGGGTTTCCCCTCTGGTCCATGGTCTCCATGGCATGGGAGGGGCGAGAGCCCCTCCAAGATTGAATCTGTCTCTCTGTCTCTCTCTGTTTCTGCGTTCTCAGATTCTTCCCTTTCACCGTTTCTTATATTCCCGGAGATCCGTAACTCCGATTGGGCTGAAATTTTAACACGGTCTCTATCCGGATATTAGCTTTCTTGCGGCTAAAGAAGGGTATCAACCGCCTTACGGGTGGCCCATGAGGGTCAGGGGCGCGCCCAGGGGGCAGGCGTGCCCTCTGCCTCGTGGCCACCTCGGGCACCGTCTTGCGTGGATTTTTCTTCCCAAAAATCATATATATTCCAAAAAATCTCCATCAGTTTTTATCCCGTTTGGACTCCCTTTGATATGGATATTCTGCGAAACAAAAAACATGCAACAAACAGGAACTAGCACTGGGAAATGGATCAATATGTTAGTCCCAAAAATAGTATAAAAAGTTGCCAAAAGTATATGAAAGTTGAATAATATTGGCATGGATCAATCAAAAATTATAGATACGACGGAGACGTATCAGCATCCGCAAGCTTAATTCCTGCTCGTCCTCGAGTAGGTAAATGATAAAAAAGATAATTTTTGATGTGGAATGCTACCTAGCATAATCCTGATCATATGTCTAATCATGGCATGAATATTAAGACACGAGTGATTCAAAGCAATAGTGTATCATTTGACATAAAAACAATAATACTTCAAGCCTACTAATAAAGCAATCATGTCTTTTCAAAATAACATGGCCAAAGAAAGTTATCCCTACAAAATCATATAGTCTGGCTATGCTCCATCTTCACCACACAAAATACTCACATCATGCACAACCCCGATGACAAGCCGAGAAATTGGTTCATACTTTTTAATGCGCTTCAACATTTTCAACCTTCACGCAATACATGAGCATGAGCCATGGACATAGCACTATAGGTGGAATAGAATGGTGGTTGTGGAGAAGACAAAAAGGAGAAGATAGTCTCACATCAACTAGGCGTATCAACGGGCTATGGAGATGCCCATCAATAGATATCAATGTGAGTGAGTAGGGATTGCCATGCAATGGATGCACTAGAGCTATAAGTATATGAAAGCTCAAACTGAAACTAAGTGGGTGTGCATCCAACTTGCTTGCTCATGAAGACCTAGGGCATTTGAGGAAGCCCATCATTGGAATATACAAGCCAAGTTCTATAATGAAAATTCCCACTAGTATATGAAAGTGATAACTCAAGAGACTCTCTATATGAAGAACATGGTGCTACTTTGAAGCCCAAGTGTGGTAAAAGGATGGTAACATTGCCCCTTCTCTCTATTTCTCTCATTTTTTTTTCTTCTTTTTTTCTTTTTTTTCTTGTTTTTTTGTAGGCTTCTTTGGCCTCTCTCTTTTTTTGGGTGGGCTTCTTTGGCCACTTTTATTTTGATAACCTCACATGGGACAATGTTCTAATAATGATGATCATCACACTTTTATTTACTTACAACTCAATATTACAACTCTATATCTAGAACAAAGATATGACTCTATATGAATGCCTCCGGCGGTGTACCGAGATGTGCAATGATCTAGCGTAGCAATGACATCAAAAAAGGACAAGCCATGAAAACATCATGCTAGCTATCTTACGATCATGCAAAGCAATATGTCAATGAATGCTCAAGTCATGTATATGATGATGAGGAAAGTTGCATGGCAATATACTCGGAATGGCTATGGAAATGCCATAATAGGTAGGTATGGTGGCTGTTTTGAGGAAGGTATATGGTGGTTTTATGGTACCGGCGAAAGTTGCGCGATACTAGAGAGGCTAGCAATGGTGGAAGGGTGGGAGTGCGTATAATCCATGGACTCAACATTAGTCATAAAGAACTCACATACTTATTGCTAAATTTTATTAGCCCTCGAAGCAAAGTACTACTACGCATGCCCCTAGGGGGTATATTGGTAGGAAAAGACCATCGCTCGCCCCGACCACCACTCATAAGGAAGAAAATCAATAAATACCTCATGCTCCAACTTCATTACATAACGGTTCACCATACGTGCATGCTACGGGAATCACAAACCTCAACACAAGTATTTCTACAATCCACAACTACCCACTAGCATGACTCTAATATCACCATCTTTATATCGCAAAACTATTGCAAGGAATCAAACACATCATATTCAGTGATCTACAAGTTTTATGTAGGATTTTATGACTAACCATGTGAATGACCAATTCCTGTCATCTCTCTAAATAGATATAAGTGAAGCAAGAGAGTTTAATTCTTTCTAAAAAAGATATGCCCACGCTCTAACAAATATAAGTGAAGCAAAAGAGCATTCTACAAATGGCGGTTGTCTATGTAAAGAGAAACATGCAATCCAAACTTCAAATGATATAAGTGACGCACATGAAGCATTCTATAAAGCCATACTCAAAAGATATAAGTGAAGTGCATAGAGCATTCTACAAATCAACCAAGGACTATCTCATACCATCATGGTGCATAAAAGAAAAAAGAAAAATAAATGCAAAAGACGCTCCAAGATAGCACATATCGTATGAACGAAACGAATCCGAAAACATGCCGATATTTGTTGAAGAAAGAGGGGATGCCTTCCGGGGCATCCCCAAGCTTAGATGCTTGAGTATCCTTGAATATTTACTTGGGGTGCCTCGGGCATCCCCAAGCTTGAGCTCTTGCCTCTCTTTCTTCTTCTCACATCGGGACAATCTCGATCATTGAACACTTCATCCACACAAAACTTCAACAGAAAACTCGGTAAGATCCGTTAGTATAATAAAGCAAATCACCACTCTAAGTATTGTTGCAAACCAATTCATATTTTGTTTTTGCATTCTGTCTACTGTAAATAACTTTTTCATGGCTTAATCCACTAATATAAATTGATAGTTTCATCAAAATAAGCAAACTATGCATCAAAAACAGAATCTGTCTAAAACAGAACAGTCTGTAATAATGTGAACATCCACCATACTTCTGTTACTTGAAAAATTATAAAAAAATTAGGAAAAATAAAAAATTTGCATAGGAAGACAGTGCAAAAAGAATCAGAACCATTTGACATTCCAGAAAAAAACGTAAAATCGCGCACTACAGCCAAAGTTTCTGTCCTACACCGTACAAACCATCAAGCAAATGTAAACATCCTAAAGGCAAACCTTGGCACGTTATTTTTATAATACAATGGAATTATACAAAGGGGATACTTATTTTTATTGAAAAGTTTCTGTAATCAAGATTCACAAAGTTTCCGTGAGCATGAACAAAGTTCAAGGCTAGCTCCCAGTTCAACAATGCTTGTCTTTCTCATTTTCGCTTTCCTTTTTGAAAAAGTTTTGGGTTCCCCTCTTTATTTTTGTTGTTTTTAAACTATATAAAAGCACTCAACAGAAATAAATGACTCTCTAAAACTTTTGGGTTGTCTCCCTGGCAGCGCTTTCTTTAAAGCCATTAAGCTAGGCATATAATGCTCAAGTAATGGATCCACCCGGATCCCAAGGTATATCAAAGCCAATTTTAATTAACAATGATTTGTAATTTAGTGGTGAGCACAAGGTAACATATCTATAATACTATAATAGTTCATCCCCACTAACCTATTTAACTGAGCATGCAACCTATCCACATCAGCATCCATTCACCTACTGCCACATCAGCACTAACCCTCCACTCCACTCCCTGCATGCATGAATCATGTAGTATACCGTAACTTCCCGTGTATTAAAACTCTCGCTGGATCTCTCGATTCCCTACGCCTGGGCTGGCTTTTTTCTCTTGTGCCTAGGCTGGCTTTACGAAGCGTTTTTTAACCTCGGCTGTCCAGCCAAGTTGTGGGCTAAACTACTGCTTTGGACGTTCGACGCGCCCATGGGATTTGCATCGCTGAGAGTTCATCTTCCCCACTGCGTAGGTCTCTTCCTGCAGCCGCCGCGGCCGGCGCGATGACCCATCCTCTCCTAGCCAATTGTTGGACTAACCACCGTCGTTAGCCCTTCTGCAGTCCACAGATGTGCACTAACTCCAGCTTATCCGCTCATCTTCCCGTTGCTGCTATTATTGCCTCCACTACCTCTTACACCCTTCCGGAGGGACACTCTACCGGCCACAAATGCATATGAAACGGCCTCACGCACCACAACGTTTAGAGCGGACTATATGTGCCCAGAAGTTCAACAGTCTTCGCATACAATATATTCTCCGCTGGCCAGACCCTCGACGGCCTCATTGGCCATCCAGGCATCCACCTGTCACTCCATCCCTATGTAGTACTTCACCAGAGCTATGCGTTAATCAGAACCCATAGCCCCAAGAGCAACGACGACCTACTCCTCACGGGATCCTCCGGAAAGACTACGAGTCCGCAGTTGCAGCGCAGGAACAGGCTGACCCAAATTCCAGCCAAGGTCGTTAGATCCACATGATGCATGGCTTGTTCTAGATATTCGCAGTACTAGGTAAGTACGGGACATCTTATACATGCACGTCTCCAACATCACGGATTTTTGCATGCATTATACCATTACGATTTTGTTGTTGTTTGTTTTTGTAGATCCATACGCTCTCTGGTCTAAGATATGAGGTTTGGTAAGCTTTTCCTAGATTGCAGGCTTGAACTGAATTAGCAAACTTACAGCCGTTAGCGTGCTCTTTTTATGTTGAATCATCTGTATGAATTTGATTAGATGGGATTAAATACCACCTCCAATTTTTGTCAATGCTGATACCCATGATCCATCTCTGGTGTTGTTTAGGTACTGTATTCTCACCTTCTGGATCTTTGTGCATACGTCCAGCTGGTTAACACCCCCAGCCCCCCCCCCCCCACACACAGAGACAAGGTGTGCTCTCTGGATTAGTTTTCTCCATTTTTTTCATCGAGATGAATTATCGTACTTCTCGCTCTCTCTCTCTCTCTCTTAAATAACGATCATGTACTTATAGTCCTCTATTAACACTTTCAGACCTTAAACATATGGAAACTACATGCAGATTTTGTTGGCTGCGTTTCACACCTTACAGTTTATGTATATTCTTAATTAGGTAATGCAAATGCTCTGATAAAAAGTTTTTCTTTCATGTAGCTCCAAAGCATAATCATCTTTGTATAATTGAAGGTGTATGTTTCAAATGTATAATTAAGTTCAATTATATTTACTTAGCTCCTTTTTTAGAACAAGACCTGAGTTTATAAACTTCCAGGGTTCAAGTTATAGTCCTCAACCACAGACTGTCTCAGAGCATCGGGAACATCAGCTATAGTTAGACAACCCCCTTGCCTTCTAGCGAAGGCAGCTAACTCATGGGCCAAGACGTTGCTTTCTCTGTTGATTGAAGCAATAGACGCTGACGCAAAAGGAACACATCAACTCTTTGACATCAGCTATGATTGGGAACGGCCCTGATCTATTTCGTGAACCAGGCTGGAGCCAATTCGAGACAGCAACGCAGTCTGTCTCAATGCAGATTGGCCCCTTATAAAAATTTTGCAGCTCTGGAAGTCCCACAAAAATGGCGATCGCCTCAGCTTCCATTTTTTTACACATCAGTACAACACAACTAGGCAGGGAACAAT
Organism: Triticum dicoccoides; assembly: GCF_002162155.2. Taxonomy (NCBI): domain Eukaryota; kingdom Viridiplantae; phylum Streptophyta; class Magnoliopsida; order Poales; family Poaceae; genus Triticum; species Triticum dicoccoides. The sequence goes on along the minus strand of NC_041382.1, from coordinate 146,337,154 downwards.
TACATTTTTTTACTTTCAAGATATTTAGATATCTAAATATGATAACAAAATCTGCAAGGTGGCTGCTCTGCCATTTATAGTACCTTCGTATGCCATTTATATTACCTTATTCTATTTCCATTTGCGGTGTGCTAATTTTTTTGCATCTCAATCCATCAGTATGAATCAACACATCCACAAGTTGAAATTACCTAAAATTCTTTTATAATATCCCGCAGCAACGTGCGGGGAATCATCTAGTATCATGAAATGACGAAGTCTAACTCTCTTCCTATGCATCGGCATGTCATAAAAGAACAATTCATGCACACACAGTAAAGGCCAATGCATAGTATAAACAGTTTCTTGCAATTTTACCATGTTGGAAACATAGAAAGGTGGAGATATAGTTCCTCTCTCATAATAATTGCAAGTAGGAGCAGCAAGCATATGTATATTATATCTATCAAAATCATCATGTGTAATAGTAAAACACAAACCATCAATGTAATCCTTAATAAGGGCAAACTTCTCCGATATAGTGTAGTCGGGAGAATTCAAAAAGATAATAGGACTATCATGTGTGGGTGCAATAGCAACAATTTCATGTTTAACATAAGGAACTATAGCAAGTTCATCTCCATAAGCATAATTCATATTGGCATCTTGGCCACAAGCATAGCAAGCATCATCAAAAAGGGATATTTCAAGAGAATCAATGGGATCATAACAATCATCATAGCAATCATCCTCCGGTAAACACGAAGGGAAATTAAACAATGTATGAGTTGAAGAGTTACTCTCATTAGACGGTGGGCATGGGTAGCTAATCCGCTCTTCCTTCTTTTGTTCTTCGCTCTCCTCCTCATCTTTTTCATCCAATGAGCTCACAATTTCATCAATTTATTCTTCCATAGACTCCTGCAAAATATTAGTCTCTTCTTGGACAGCGGAGACTTTCTCAATAAGCGCATTAATATATGAATTATATTCATAATTATCATAGCAATATTTTAAGATAGCTAAATTTTCAGGCCTATAAACATCATCATCATAAGCTTCATGTTTTTCAAACAAAGATTCAATTTCATAAGCACCCTTAAAAGCAACAAATTCTTCTATTTGTTCCACATCATAGTAATCATATATACCATTAGCATAAGAAGCTAAGGTTTCATTATCATTAAATTCACATGAAAAGGGAAGGTGTGGAGCCTTCACCTTAGAGCAACAAGTATAATCATATCTCAAGCATAGTTGCCTAGCATACCAATTCAATATATGAATTTGATCCCATGATAGTTTCCCTTTTTGTGTCAAGCGGTAATCCCTAAAGTATTCAGGTTGATCCAACGTTACTCCCATTACATAATTGAATGGGGTTTTCTCAGGATTATTAAAGTAGTACATAATATTTTTCACATAACCAGCATCGAGGGTTTTAGGAGGTTCCCCATCTCCATGAGTAGCAAGTACACCTAATTTTTTTTGGTATTTCGTGTTCAATATCCATAACTAAATATAGAGAACAACTAAGAACAACAAATAAAAATTACTTAGTGATAAAGCAAACAAGCACACACGAGAATATTCACCCCACGCTATTGCTCCCCGGCAACGGCGCCAGAAAAAGGTCTTGATAACCCACAAGTATAGGGGATCGCAACAGTTTTCGATAAGTAAGAGTGTCGAACCCAACGAGGAGCTAAGGTAGAACAAAAATTCCCTAAAGTTCTATCTACCACCGATACAACTCTACGCACGCTTGACGTTCGCTTTACCTAGAACAAGTATGAAACTAGAAGTACTTTGTAGGTGTTGTTGGATAGGTTTGCAAGATAATAAAGATTACGTAAATAAAAAGTAGGGGCTGTTTAGATTAAGAAACAATAAAGTAAATATAGCGAGTGTGGAAAAGTGGTGGTAGGATTTGTGAAATTGCCCCTAAGCAATTGACTACTTTACTAGACTGATAGCAAGTATTTTGTGGGAGAGGCCACTGCTAGCATGTCATCCCTGACTTGGAATTCTATGCACTTATGCTTGGAACTATTAGCAAGCATCCGCAACTACTAATGTTCATTAAGGTAAAACCCAACCATAGCATTAAGGTATATTGGTCCCCCTTCAATCCCGTATGTATCAATTTCTATGCTAGGTTGCAGCTTCTGTCACTCTTGCCCTCCAATACATAGTCCTATCAACGTACAACTAACCCTAGGGTGTGATCCACACGCGCAATCATATGATGGGCACCAAAGGACAGCAACATAACCACAAGCAAATTAAATCAATCATAGCAATTCATCAACCACCGATAGGACAACGAAAAACTACTCAGACATCATAGGATGGCAACACATCATTGGATAATAATATGAAGCATAAAGCACCATGTTCAAGTAAAGGGTATAGCGGGTTGCGGGAGAGTGGACCATTGTAGATAGAGGGAGGAAGGTGATGGATATGTTGGTGAAGATGGCGGAGGTGTTGGTGTAGATCGCGGTGATGATGATGGCCCCCGGTGGCACTCCGGTGCCACCGGAAGCGAGGGGGAGAGAGCCCCCCTCCTTCTTCTTCTTCCTTGACCTTCTCCCTAGATGGGAGAAGGGTTTACCCTCTGGTCCATGGTCTCCATGGCGTGGGAGGGGCGAGATTGGATCTGTCTCTCTATTTCAGCGTTCTCAGATTCTTCCCTTTCACCATTTCTTATATTCCCGGAGATCCATAACTCCGACTGGGAGGAAATTTTAACACGATCTCTATCCGGAGATTAGCTTTCTTGCGGCGAAAGAAGGGAATCAACCGCCTTACGGGTGGCCCATGAGGGTCAGGGGCGTGCCCAGGGGGGCAGGCGCGCCCCTTGCCTCGTGGCCACCTCGGGCACTGTCTCGCGTGGATTTTTCTTCCCAAAAATCATATATATTCCAAAAAAATCTCCGTCAGTTTTTATCCCGTTTGGACTCCGTTTGATATGGATATTTTGTGAAACAAAAAACATGCAACAAACAGGAACTGGCACTGGGCACTGGATCAATATGTTAGTCCCAAAAATAGTATAAAAAGTTGCCAAAAGTATATGAAAGTTGAATAATATTGGCATGGAACAATCAAAAATTATAGATACGATGGAGACGTATTAGCTCTCTCCCCTCTCGTTGCTATGCATCACCATGATCTTGCGTGTGTGTAGGAAATTTTTGAAATTACTACATTCCCCAACACTCACTCTATTCTATTTCTCACCCCTCTAAACCTATCAGATGCCTCCGAGACGTGACCCCGAATTTGTCTTCCCACCGAAGCTCACCAAGTTGATCCAACAGCAGAATGCCTTGATGCAGCTACTAGTCCAGAACCAAGGCAACAACAACAACAACAACAACCCACCACCACCACCTCCAGTTGACAATTTAGCACGTTTTCTAAGGTTGAATCCGCCGGTGTTTTCCAGTAGCACCGAGCCGATTGTTGCTGATGAATGGCTCCGCAGGATTGGAAGGAAGCTGGCCACCGCAGGTTGCACAGATGTTGAGAAGGTGCGCTTTGCCGCACATCAATTGTATTGACCCGCAGCCTCGTGGTGGGAGAATTGCACAACCACTTTTCCCATAACCAATGTCACATGGGATCAGTTTCAGCGAGCTTTCCGCACAACCCATTTCTCAACTGGAGCAATGAGTATGAAGAAGCGTGAGTTTCACAACTTATGCCAGGGAAATCGTACTGTGTGGCACTACGTGGATGAGTTTAGTAAGTTAGCTCGCTATGCCCCAGATGATATGGCCACAGATGTCGCGAAGCAGGAGAAGTTTATGGAAGGGATAAATGATGAGCTGAGTATGCAATTGATGGTGGCAACATTCACTAACTACCTGGAGTTGGTAGACAGGGCCCTTATGATTGAAGGCAAGCAGCAGCAGATAGAGAGCCGCAAACGGAAGTATGGACAGGGGAAGTACAATTCTGGAGCTCAGCAGAAGCCTCGCTTTACCCCTAACTCGGGAGGTTACACCCATAACCATGGAGGCCACACTCATAATGGAGGAAGCACACATAACCATAGTGGCCCTAAGAATGGGAATGTGAATGGGAATGGAGGAAGCAACAGCCAGAACCTTTCCAACCCAGCCACACCCGCTAAGAAGGACCTAAGCCATATCACCTGTTACAAGTGCGGGAAGACTGGACACTACGCTAATGATTGCTCAGAGTTGAACAGTGGTAATGGAAATAAAACTCTGGGAAGAAGCCCAACCCTTTCACCAGAGGACAAGTGAACCACGTTAACGTGGAGGAGGTTGGAGAACAACCAGATGCAGTTATAGGTAAGTTCTTGATTAAGTCATTTACTGCAATTGTTCTTTTTGATATTGGTGCATCGCATTCATACATATCGAGGGGATTTGTGGATAAGTATAAGTTTCCCACCAAAGTTCTTAAGACACCTATGTTAGTAAGCTCACCTAGAGTGGAGTATATGGCAAGCAGAGGATGTTTTCAGATGCCATTGACCATAGGTAGGCATGTTTTCCCCTCATACCTAATAGTCTTGGAGTCACAAGGATTGTATGTGATACTAGGCATGGATTGGCTATCAATGTATGGAGGAAATATCGATTGTGCTAGTAAGTCAATTCTACTCACCACCCCGAAGGGAAAAAGGATCAAGTATGTGTCTAGGCATGCGCCAAGGAGGACCCAAGTGAATTCCCTCTCGGGAGTTGTACAAGAAGAAGTGCATGTTGTGAAGGATTAACCGGATGTATTTCCAGAGTAACTACCAGGCATGCCGCCGGATCGAGACATAGAATTTTTGATAGAGCTGTTGACCGGCACCGAACCAATATCGAAGAGACCATATCGGATGCCCGCAAATGATCTGGAGAAAATTAAGAAGCAGATTAAGGAGTTATTGGAGAAAGGTTATATCCGACTAAGTTTATCACCATGGGGAGCCCCAGTGCTCTTAGTTGAGAAGAAGGATGGATCTTTGAGAATGGTTGTTAATTATCAGGCTTTGAACGAAGTGACAATTAAGAACAAGTACCCACTACCAATGATCAATGATCTGTTTGACCAACTGCAGGGAGCTAAAGTATTCTCCAAGATCGATCTTCGATCAGGATATCACTAGTTGAAGATCCGAGAACAGGATATACCTAAGACAACTTTTACCACAAGGTATGGGCTATATGAGTACACGGTCATGTCATTTGGATTGACTAATGCCCCTGCCTATTTTATGAGTATGATGAATAAGGTGTTCATGGAGTTTTTGGATAAGTTTGTTGTGGTGTTCATTGATGATATTTTGGTGTACTCGAAGAATGAAGAGGAACACAAAGAACACTTGCACTTAGTTCTCGAGAAGCTCAGGGAACATCAATAGTATGTCAAGTTTAGCAAGTGTGAGTTTTGGTTGAAGGAAGTTGGATTGTAACAGCCTGGATTTTTGCCCTTTTCTTTTTCCTTTGATTTTCTGGGATTTCTTGTTTTGTTTTGCTTTTCCGTGGCTATGTGGTTCTGAAACTTGGGAAGATCATGTCTTCCTAGGATTTATAGTGGCTTTTCACCCTCTTCATCATCCCAAGATCATATCATTTCCATCCTTGACCTAACCCAATATTCTTTTTATTGGGAGTATTCCTTTTCTGATAAAGGAATAATCCTTAAAACCCTAGGTTGTGAAGCAACCTATATTTTTGTCACTCCTAAAATTCCCAAATAAATCTCATATATTGTTTGGGTAATATCTTACTCAAATATGGCAAAATATATCATTGGCAATGTTTCCCATCATGCTCAATAAATTAATTTCCTATTCTGTCCTAAATGGCACATTGTGAAGCAAGTGCTATTTATCTTTGCCCATTTGAACCCAAACTTCTTGGACATCTTTTCCTGTCCAAATAATTGTCTCATGCCAAAATTCAACTCAATTTGCCTAGTAAATATTCCTGAGAAATTTTTCTAAGTTCCTGTCCGAGGGAAGTGATTGTGAAGGAAGTACAAGCTATACATATCCAAATGAGTTGAAATTTTGCAAGGACCTTTATATGATCAAATCATTACTCTCCGCCAAATATGAGCTCATGTAACTCATCTATGTGAGCCCAGATCCAAATCTTAATTTCTAGTCGGATTTTCAGATTGTGAAGCAACTATATTTTATATTGCTTCAATTGAGCTGAAACTTTATCAGGACGTGATTCTACCTATATCAACTCCCTCCACCAAGTTTTACCTCAATTGGTTAATCCAATTGCCCTATGCAATTTTTCCAAGTTTCTGTCCAGGATGAAGCTTTGTGAAGCAAGTGCCACTTTGGTATTTCCAAATGGCATGAAATCTTTACAGAAGCTTCATACCATCATATAACCCCTCTATGCCAAAATTTAGATAATAGAAATCAAGTATGTGAGTCTATCATCCAAATCCCAAATTCTGGCCAGTGTTGCCCTTGCCTCTAATCAGCCCCCTTCGAGAAAGAACCATCCGACGTTTTGTTCCGCGGCTTCACGGCACTTCTTCCTGGAGTCTCTGTCACCCCAGGCAAGCCACAATACCCACTTGCATGATAGTAATGATTCTTGTTAAATGGTTTTCTACTTGAATATTTATTAAATGTTTGCTTATTTAAAACATGGTTATCATTGTTCGGTAATGATTCTTGGCTAGTGCTTACTTTCTTGCTATGTTGCTATGCACCTGGTTGTCATGCCCTACTAGTTGTTAGTATTCCTTTCATATGCTTATGCTTGCTAGTAGTACATGTTGATGTTGGTAATGGTCTTCGGTGCATGACTGCTGTCTGTCCCAAGTACCATTGTTATGCTTGTTCCATTGCATCCAGTTGGTTAAATGCTTGCATGATGGAATTGTTGATATGTCTTGCATGATATTTATTATTGATGCTAGTGGTCATGCTATGTTTCAGAGAAGTATGTACTTATGATGTTCATGCTAGTCAGTATGCCATGCTTAGTTGGATATGATTCATTGTTGATATGGTGGGTAGTTATGTTGTACCCTCATGACTATGTTGATATCATGCTCATGCATTGTAATTGTATCATGTTATTTTATCATGGCTCAGCATATTTGCATTTAAGTTTAACTGGATTAAATTGAACTTGAACAACTATTGGCTGAGTCATGGTGCCACCATATCGAACTGACCAGTGCAACCACACTTACCTTTATGGGAAGGTCCTAACTGGGTCTATTGTCGTGCCTCTTGCCGGTGCCTCCAACGAGGGAAGGTTATGGGCGTGCGGTACCCTGGCCCGGTAAGTAGACATAACCATGTGTGCCCATTGTTGTTATTATGGATCCGATCCCCGCGAGGGATGTTTTGGCCACGACGGTGGTCATTGTGTCTTTGGTAGACACCGGGCCACCCAGGACTAGCCCAGTTGGGAGTGGGTTGGAGTGGCCGGGAGAGTGTCATGGCAGTAGATCGGTTTTGTCGGAACGCCGTTGGTCCACCCGAATGGGAGTGCGAGGCCATGGGTTCCGTAGTGTGGGTACAGTGAACTAACCTCTGCAGAGTGTATATTAAATCTATCGATAGCCGCTCCCGCGGATAAGGGACCAGTTCGTGTCGGTCACACTGTGAGTCAACAGTAATAATAATAATGTGCTAAATAAGAACCCCGGTTCGAGGATGAGATAAGTTGGTTGTGATCGCCGGAAGGATCACCGTTTGAGGCCAGGTATTGGTCGTGGTTGTGTTCGCCGGAAGGATCACTGTTTGAGACCAAGTGTTGGTCATGGTTGTGATCGTCGGAATGATCACCACGGTATCGAGGATACCGAGTTGTTCGTGATGTTGTGTGAGAATCATGGGTAAAGATCAAGCTCCTTGTGGTCATTTGATGATTACTACGGTATTGTTTATACCAAGCTTGATTTGATCCTAAGATCGTGTAATGTCCGAAGTTGGTAAGTGATGCATGTGATGGTTATGAGGTAACCCGAGCAGAATAAATGGTGCATATAGTGTCATCATGTTGCATCTGGTATCGTCAGATTTATATGTTCAGGTCATGCTCCTATTGTTCTAGCAGTATTATGTTCATGTTGTTCATGCCATGATCATATTGTTCTAGCATTATTATGTTCATGTTTTTAATGCCATGTTTTCCTGATGATTTCATGATAATTCCTGCTTAACCTGTAATTGCCATGCTGTTGTTTGTCTTGAATGCTTCTGGTTATTATGAGCTTGCAAGTACATTCAATGTACTGACCTGGCGTGTCATGCCAGTTTGCAGGTCGTGCCTGGATTCCTTGCTTGTTTGGTGTTGTTCCTGTGTTCGCGAGCTAGGATAAAAGTTCCAGCCAGAGCCCCTGCGGATTGGAGTCCATCATCGCCGTTCGTTGTTTCGCTGCCAGTAGTTGTTCCGCTGCTTCAAGTTGTTAGGCTGCTTGTATAGAGCAGCCGTGGTTGGCATAGTGTCTCCGTACCAATGTTATTCATTGTAATATCGTAACCCTTGTATTCATATTCGTGTTGTAATAGAGAGCTGGTTTGTTCTATACTAAGAAGTGTCGTATTCGAAAAGACTTCACCTCGATCTCTGGGCTGGAATATGGGGCGTTCCGGTTTTCTCTGAGCCGGGGTGCCACATGGATTTTTTGGACATGTTATATCAGAAGAAGGTATAGCCGTAGACCCTACCAAGGTTCAGTCTGTCACTGAGTGGTTGGCACCCACCTTAGTTGGAGAGATCCGCAGTTTTCTGGGACTCGCAGGATATTATAATAGATTCATTGAGAACTTTTCCAAAATTGTGAAACCCATGATAGAGTAGTTGTAGAAGGACGCCAAATTCAAATGGACCAAGGATTGTAAGGCCAGCTTTCAGGAATTGAAGAAACGTTCGGTCATGGCCCCAGTGCTGATTCTTCCGGATATACGCAAGGATTTCCAAGTGTTGGGGAACGTAACAATAATTCAAAATTTTCCTACGTGTCACCAAGATCAATCTAGGAGATACTAGCAACGAGAGAGAGAGAGTGCATCTTCATACCCTTGAAGATCGCTAAGCGAAAGCGTTGCAAGAACGCGGTTGGAGGAGTCGTACACGTAGCGATTCAGATCGCGGCCGAATCCGATCTAAGCACTGAACAACGGTGCCTCCGCGTTCAACACACGTGCAGCCCGATGACGTCTCCTGCACCTTGATCCAGCAAGGAGGAGGGAGAGGTTGAGGAAGAAGCTCCAATAGTAGCACGACAGCGTGGTGGTGATGGAGTGGCAGTTCTCCGGCAGGGCTATACCAAGCTCACGTGGAGGAGGAGAGGTGTTGGGGAGGGGAGGGGCTGCGCCTTGGATGTTGTGTTGCAGCCCTCCCCTCGCCCCTCAATTTATAGGGAGAATGGGGAAGGGGCCGGCCCCTCTAGATGAGATCATCTAGAGGGGGGCGGCGGCCAAGGGGGAGGGGGCTTACCCCCCAAGCAAGGGGGCACCCCTTTAGGGTTCCCCCAAACCCAAGGCACATGGGACCTAGGGGGGATGGCGCCCAGCCCACTAGGGGCTGGTTCCCTTCCACCTACAGCCCATAAGGCCCTCCGGGACAGGTGGACCCACCCGGTGGACCCCCGGAACCCCTCCGGTGGTCCCGGTACAATACCGGTATACCCCCCGAATATTTCCGGTGACCGTATGATGACTTCCCATATATAAATCTTCACCTCCGGACTATTCCGGAACTCCTCGTGACATCCGGGATCTCATCGGGGCTCCGAACAACATTTGGTAATCACATACAAGTCTTCCTAATCACCCTAGCATCATCGAACCTTAAGTGTGTAGACCCTACGGGTTCGGGAACCATGCAGACATGACCGAGACAACTCTCCGACCAATAACCAATAGCGGGATCTGGATACCCATGTTGGCTCCCACATGTTCCACGATGATCTCACCGGATGAATCATGATGTCGAGGATTCAAGCAATCCCGTATACAATTCCCTTTGTCAATCAGTATGTTACTTGTCCGAGATTCGATCGTGGTATCCCAATACCTCGTTCAATCTCGTTACCGGCAAGTCACTTTACTCATTCTGTAATGCATGATCCCATGACCAACTACTTAGTCACAATGAGCTCATTATGATGATGCATTACCGAGTGGGCCCAGAGATACCTCTCCGTCATATGGAGTGACAAATCCTAGTCTCGATTCGTGCCAACCCAACAGACACTTTCGGAGATACCTGTAATGCACCTTTATAGCCACCCAGTTACGTTGTGACGTTTGGTGCACCCAAAGCATCCCTACGGTATCCGGGAGTTGCACAATCTCATGGTCTAAGGAAATGATGCTTGACATAAGAAAAGCTTTAGCAAACGAACTACACGATCTAGTGATGTGCTTAAGATTGGGTCTTGTCCATCACATCATTCTCCTAATGATGTGATCCCGTTCTCAATGACATCCAATGTCCATGATCAGGAAACCATGACCATCTATTGATCAACGAGCTAGTCAACTAGAGGCTTACTAGGGACATGTTGTGGTCTATGTATTCACACATGTATTACAGTTTCCAGTTAATACGATTATAGCATGAACAATAGACAATTATCATGAACAAGGAAACACAATAATAACCATTTTATTATTGCCTCTAGGGCATATTTCCAACAGTCTCCCACTTGCACTAGAGTCAATAATCTAGTTCACATCACTATGTGATTGTAATGAATCCAACACCCATGGGGTATGTTCATATCTTGCTTGTGAGAGAGGTTTATCAGTCAATGGGTCTGAACCTTTCAGATCCATGTGTGCTTTACAAATCTCTATGTCATCTTGTAGATGCAGCTACCACGCACTACTTGGATTTATTCCAAATAACTGATCTACTATACGAATCCGGTTTACTACTCAGAGTCATCCGGATTAGTGTCAAAGTTTGCATCAACGTAACCCTTTACGACGAACTCTTTTACCACCTCCATAATCGAGAAAATTCCTTAGTCCACTAGTTACTAAGGATAAGTTCAACCACTATCATGTGATCCATTTCTGGATCACTCTTGTACCCCTTGACTGACTCATGGCAAGGCACACTTCAGGTGCGGTACACAACATAGCATACTGTAGAGTCTATGTCTAAAGAATAGGGGACGACCTTCGTCCTTTCTCTCTCTTCTGCCGTGGTCAGGTATTGAGTCTTACTCAATGCTCACACCTTGTAAGACAGCCAAGAACTTTGCTAATCTATTTTGAACTCCTTCAAAATCTTGTCACGGTATGTATTCATTTGAAAGTACTATTAAGCATTTTTGATCTATCCTTATAGATCTTGATGCTCAATGTTCAAGTAGCTTAATCCAGGTTTTCCATTGAAAAACACTTTTCAAATAACCCTGTATGCTTTCCAGAAATTCTACATCATTTCTGATCAACAATTTGTTAACAACATATACTCATCAAAAATTCTATAGTGCTCCCACTCACTTCTTTGGAAATACAAGTTTCTCATAAACTTTGTATAAACCCAAAATCTTTGATCATCTCATCAAAGCATAGATCCCAACCCCGAGATGCTTACTCCAGTCCTTAGAAGGATTCTGGAGCTTTGCATACTTGTTAGCATCTTTTAGGATTGACAAAACCTTCTGGTTGTATCACATACAACCTTTCCTCAAGAAAAAGTCGAGGAAACAATGTTTTGACATCCTATCTGCAAGATTTCATAAATAATGCAGTAACTGCTAACATAATTCCAACAGACCCTTAGCATCGCTACGAGTGAGAAAGTCTCATCGTAGTCAACTCCTTGAACTTGTGAGAAAACATCTTAACGACAAGTCGAGCTTTCTTAATGGTGACACTTACCATCATTGTCCATCTTCCTTTTTAAAATCCATCTGCACCCAACAGCCTTACGACCATCAAGTAGTTCTTCCAAAGTCTATACTTTGTTTTTATACATGGATCCTCTCTCGGATTTTATGGCCTCGAGCCATTCGTCGGAATCCGGGCCCACCATCGCTTCCCCATAGCTCGTAGGTTCATTGTTGTCTAGCAACATGACTTCCAAGATAGGATTACGTACCACTCTGAAGTAGTACACATCCTTGTCGACCTATGAGGTTTGGTAGTGACTTGATCCGAAGTTTCATGATCACTATCATAAGCTTCCACTTCAATTGGTGTAGGTGCCACAGGAACAACTTCTCGTGCCCTGCTACATACTAGTTGAAGTGACGGTTCAATAACCTCATCAAGTCTCCATCATCCTCCCACTCAATTCTTTCGAGAGAAACTTTTCCTCGAGAAAGGACCCATTTCTAGAAACAATCACTTTTGCTTCCGGATCTGAAATAGGAGGTATACCCAACTGTTTTAGGTATTCTATGAAGATGCATTTATCCGCTTTGGGTTCGAGCTTATTAGCCTGAAACTTTTTCACATAAGCATCGCAGCCCCAAACTTTTTAAGAAACGACATCTTAGGTTTTTCTAAACCATAGTTCATACGGTGTCGTCTCAACGGAATAGCGTGGTGCCCTATTTAAAGTGAATGCGGTTGTCTCTAACGCCTAACCCATAAACGATAGTGGTAATTCGATAAGAAACATCATGGTATGCACCATATCCAATAGGGTGCAGTTATGATGTTCGGACACACCATCACACTATGGTGTTCCAGGCGGTATTAGTTGTGAAACAATTTCCACAATGTCTTAATTGTGTGCCAAACTCGTAACTCAGATATTCATCTCGATGATCACATCATAGACATTTTATCCTCTTGTCACGACGATCTTCAACTTCACTCTAAAATTACTTAAACCTTTCAATAATTCAGACTTGTGTTTCATCAAGTAAATATACTCAGCATCTACTCAAATCATCTGCGAAGTAAGAACATAACGATATCCACTGCGTGCCTCAGCACTCATTGGACTGCATACATCAAAATGTATTACTTCCAACAAGTTGCTTTCTTATTCCATCTTACTGAAAACAAGGTCTTTCAGTCATCTTGCCCATGTGGTATGATTTGCATGTCTCAAGTGATTCAAAAACAAGTGAGTCCAAACGATCCATCTGTATGGAGTTTCTTCATGCATATCTACCAATAGACATGGTCCGCATGTCTCAATATTTTCAAAACGAGTGAGTCCAAAGATCCATCAACATGGAGCTTCTTCATGCGTTTTATACCAATATGACTCAAATGGCAGTGCCACAAGTATGTGGTACTATCATTACTATCTTATATCTTTTGGCATGAACATGTGTATCACTACGATCGAGATTCAATAAACCATTCATTTTTCGATGCAAGACCATTGAAGGTATTATTCAAATAAACAGAGTAACCATTATTATCCTTAAATGAATAACTGTATTGCGATAAACATAATCCAATCATGTCTATGCTCAATTCAAACACCAAATAACAATTATTTAGGTTTAACACCAATCTCGATGGTAGAGGGAGCGTGCGATGTTTGATCACATCAACCTTGGAAACACTTCCAACATATCGTCGTCTCACCTTTAGCTAGTCTCCGTAGCCTTTTATTTCGAGTTACTAACACTTAGCAACCGAGCCGGTATTTATTACCCTGGTGCTACTAGGAGTACTAGTAAAGTACACAATAATATAACGTATATTCAAAATACTTCTGTCGACCTTGCCAGCCTTCTCATCTACCAAGTATCTAGGGTAGTTCTGCTTCAGTGACTGTTCCCCTCATTACAGAAGCACTTAGTCTCGGGTTTGGGTCCAACCTTGGGTTTCTTCACTAGAGCAACAACTGATTTGCCGTTTCATGAAGTATCCCTTCTTTCCCTTGCCCTTCTTGAAACTAGTGGTTTAACCATCAACAATTGATGCTCTTACTTGATTTCTACTTTCGCGGTGTCAAACATCGCGAGTTGCTCAAGGATCATCATGTCTATCCCTGATATGTTATAGTTCACAACGAAGCTCCAAAAGTTTGGTGGCAGTGACTATGGAGAACCATCACTATCTCATCTGGAAGATTAACTCCCACTCGATTCAACCGATTGTAGTACTCAGACAATCTGAGCACATGCTCAACGATTGAGCTTTTTGAAGGAAATATGCCCTAGAGGCAATAATAAAGTTATTATTTATTTCCTTATTTCATGATAAATGTTTATTATTCATGCTAGAATTGTATTAACCAGAAACATAATACATGTGTGAATACATAGACAAACAGAGTGTCACTAGTATGCCTCTACTTGACTAGCTCGATAATCAAAGATGGTTATGTTTCCTAACCATAGACAAAGAGTTTTTATTTGATTAACGGGATCACATCATTAGGAGAATGATGTGATTGACTTGACCCATTCCGTTAGCTTAGCACTCGATCGTTTAGTATGTTGCTATTGCTTTCTTCATGACTTATACATGTTCCTATGACTATGAGATTATGCAACTTCCGTTTACCACAGGAACACTTTGTGTGCTACCAAACGTCACAACGTAACCAGGTGATTATAAAGGAGCTCTACAGGTGTCTCCAAAGGTACATGTTGGGTTGGCGTATTTCGAGATTAGGATTTGTCACTCCGATTGTCGGAGAGGTATCTCTAGGCCCTCTCGGTAATGCACATCACATAAGCCTTGCAAGCATTGCAACTAATGAGTTAGTTGCAAGATGATGTATTACGGAACGAGTAAAGAGACTTGCCGGTAACGAGATTGAACTAGGTATTGAGATACCGACGATCGAATCTCGGGCAAGTAACATACCGATGACAAAGGGAACAACGTATGTTGTTATGCGGTCTGACCGATAAAGATCTTCGTATAATATGTAGGAGCCAATATGAGCATCCAGGTTCCGCTATTGGTTATTGACCGGACACGTGTCTCGGTCATATCTACGTTGTTCTCGAACCCGTAGGGTCCGCACGCTTAAGGTTTCGATGACAGTTATATTATGAGTTTATGCGTTTTGATGTACCGAAGGAGTTAGGAGTCCCGGATGAGATCGGGGACATGACGAGGAGTCTCGAAATGGTCGAGACGTAAAGATCGATATATTGGACGACTATATTCGGACATCGGAAAGGTTCCGAGTGGTTCGGTTATTTTTCGGAGTACCGGCGAGTTACGGGAATACGGGGGAAGAAGTATATGGGCCTTATTGGGCTTTAGGGGAGAGGGAGAGGCAGGCCGCGCGCCCCCCCATTGACTAGTCCGAATTGGACTAGGGAGAGGGGCGGCGTCCCCTCCTTCCTTCTCTTCCCTCTTCCCCTTCCTTGTTTCCTACTCCTACTACATGGAAGGACTCCTAGTTGGACTAGGAAAGGGGGAATCCTACTCCCGGTGGGAGTAGGATTCCCCTAGGGCGCGCCATAGAGAGGGCCGGCCCTCCCCTCCTCCACTCCTTTATATACGGGGGCAGGGGCACCCCATAGACACACAAGTTGATCAATTTGATCGTCTCTCAGCCGTGTGCGGTGCCCCCCTCCACCATAGTCCACCTCGATAATACTGTAGCGGTGCTTAGGCTAAGCCCTACGTCGGTAGAACATCAATATCGTCACCACGCCGTCGTGCTGACGGAACTCTTCCCCGACATTCTGCTGGATCGGAGTCCGGGGATCGTCATCGAGCTGGACGTGTGCTAGAACTCGGAGGTGCCATAGTTTCGGTGCTTGATCGGTCAGGCCGTAAAGACGTACGACTACATCAATCGCTTTGTGCTAACGCTTCCGCTTTCGGTCTACGAGGGTACGTAGACAACATTCTCCCCTCTTGTTGCTATGCATCAGAATGATCTTGCGTGTGCGTAGGAAATTTTTGAAATTACTACGTTCCCCAACAGTGGCATCCGAGCCAAGTTTTATGCGTTGATGTTATATGCACGAGTAGAACACAAGTGAGTTGTGGGCGATATAAGTCATACTGCTTACCAGCATGTCATACTTTGGTTCGACGGTATTGTTGGATGAAGCGGCCCGGACCGACATTACGCGTACGCTTACGCGAGACTGGTTCTACCGATGAGCTTTGCACACAGGTGGCTGGCGGGTGTCAGTTTCTCCAACTTTAGTTGAACCAAGTGTGGCTACGCCCGGTCCTTGCGAAGGTTAAAACAACACCAACTTGACAAACTATCGTTGTGGTTTTGATGCGTAGGTAAGAACGGTTCTTGCTAAAGCCTGTAGCAGCCACGTAAAACTTGCAACAACAAAGTGGAGGACGTCTAACTTGTTTTTGCAGGGCATGTTGTGATATGGTCAAGACATGATCAGATATAAGTTGTTGTATGAGATGATCATGTTTTGTTGTAGTTATCGGCAACTGGCAAAATCCTTGTGGTTGTCTCTCTATTGCATAAGATGCAAGCGCCAAATAATTGATTTACTTTATCGCTATGCGATAGCAATAGTTGCAAGAGCAATTGTTGGCGAGACGACCATGTAACGACACATTGATATAGATCAAGATGATGGAGATCATGGTGTCATGCCGGTGACGATAGAGATCATGACAGTACTTTGGAGATGGAGATCAAAGGCGCAAGATGATCATGGCCATATCATGTCACATTTTTTGATTGCATATGATGTTTATCTTTTATACATCTTATTTTGCTTAGTTCGACAGTAGGTTTATAAGATGATCTCTCACTAAATTTCAAGGTATAAGTGTTCTCCCTGAGTATGCACCGTTGCGAAAGTTCTTCGTGCTGAGACACCACGTGATGATCGGGTGTGATAGGCTCTACATTCAAATACAACGGGTGCAAAACAGTTGCACACGCGGAATACTCAGGTTAAACTTGATGAGCCTAGCATATACAGATATGGCCTCGGAACACTGGAGACCGAAAGGTCAAGCGTGAATCATATAGTAGATATGATCAACATAGTATGTTCACCATTGAAAACTACTCCATCTCACGTGATGATCGGACATGGTTTAGTTGATTTGGATCACGTGGTCACTTAGATGATTAGAGGGATGTCTATCTAAGTGGGAGTTCTTAAGTAATATGATTAATTGAACTTAAATTTATTATGAACATAGTCCTGGTAGTATTTTGCAAATTATGTTGTAGATCAATAGCTCGCGTTGTTGCTTTCATATGTTTATTTTTGATATGTTCCTAGAGAAAATTGTGTTGAAAGATATTAGTAGCAATGATGCGGATTGGATCCGTGATCTGAGGTTTATCCTCATTGCTGCACAAAAGAATTATGTCCTTGATGCACCGCTAGGTGATAGACCTATTGCAGGAGCAGATGCAGACGTTATGAACGTTTGGCTAGCTCAATATGATGACTACTTGATAGTTTAGTGCACCATGCTTAACGGCTTAGAATCGGGACTTCAATGACGTTTTGAACGTCATGGACCATATGAGATGTTCCAGGAGTTGAAGTTAATATTTCAAGCAAATACCCGAGTTGAGAGATATGAAGTCTCCAACAAGTTCTATAGCTAAAAGATGGAGGAGAATCGCTCAACTAGTGAGCATGTGCTCAGATTGTCTGGGTACTACAATCGCTTGAATCAAGTGGGAGTTAATCTTCCAGATAAAATAGTGATTGACAGAATTCTCTAGTCACCATCACCAAGTTAGTAGAACTTCGTGATGAACTATGATATGCAAGGGATAACGGAAACGATTCCCAAGCTCTTCGTAATGCTGAAATTGACGAAGGTAGAAATCAAGAAAAACATCAAGTGTTGATGGTTGATGAGACCACTAGTTTCAAGAAAAGGGCAAAGGAAAAAAGGGGAACTTCAAGAAGAACAACAAGCAAGTTGCTGCTCAAGTGAAGAAGCCCAAGTCTGGTCCTAAGCCTGAGACTAAGTGCTTCTACTGCAAAGGGACTGGTCACTGGAAGCAGAACTACCCAAGTATTTGGCGGATAAGAAAGGATTTCAAAGTAAACAAAGGTATATTTGATATACATGTTATTGATGTGTACTTTACTAGTGTTCATAGCAACCCCTCAGTATTTGGTACTAGTTCAGTTGCTAACATTAGTAACTTGAATCGGGAGTTGCAGAATGAACAGAGACTAGTTAAGGGTAAGGTGACGATGAGTATTTGAAGTAGTTCCAAGATTGATATGATCATCATCGCACACTCCCTATACTTTCGGATTAGTGTTGAACCTAAATAAGTGTTATTTGGTGTTTGCATTGAGCATAAATGATAGTCCAACTTATTCATTTAAGTAAGAGAATAAATTGTTGTTCTGTTTACATGAATAAAACCTTATATGGATACACACCCAATGAAAACGGTTCGTTGGATCTTGATCGTAGTGATACACATATTCATAATATTGAAACCAAAAGATGCAAAGTTAATAATGATAGTCCAACTTATTTATGGCACTGCCGTTTAGGTCATATTGATATAAAGCGCATGAAGAAACTCCATGCTGATGGTTTTTTTGAATCACTTGATTATGAATCACTTGATACTTGCGAACCATGCCTCATGGGCATGATGACTAAAACGCCGTTCTCCGGAACAATGGAGCGAGCAACTGACTTATTGGAAATAAAACATACTGATGTATGCGATCCGATGAGTGTTGAGGCTCGCGGCGGGTATCGTTATTTTCTGACCTTCACAGATGATTTAAGTTGATATGGGTATATCTACTTGATGAAACATAAGTCTGAAACATTTGAATAGTTCAAAGAATTTCAAAGTGAAGTGGAAAATCATCATGTCAAGAAGATAAGGTTTCCACGATCTGATCACGGAGACGAATATTTGAGTTACGAGTTTGGTATTCAATTAAAACAATGTGGAATAGTTTCACTAATTCATGCCACCTGGAACACCACAGCATAATGGTGTGTCCAAACGTCATAACCGTACTTTATTGGATATAGTGCAATCTATGATGTTTCTTACTGATTTACCACTATAGTTTTGGGGTTATGCATTAAAGACATCTGCATTCACGTTAAAAAGGGCACCATCTAAATCCGTTGAGACGGCACCGTATGAACTGTGGTTTGGCAAGAAACCAAAGTTGTCGTTTCTTAAAGTTTGGGGTTGCGATGCTTATATGAAAAGTTTCATCCTGATAAGCTCAAACCCAAATTGGAGAAGTGCGTCTTCATAGGATACCCAAAAGAAAATGTTGGGTACACCTTCTATCACAGATCCGAAGGCAAGATATTCGTTGCTGAGAATGGATCCCTTCGAGAGAAGGAGTTTCTCTCGAAAGAAGTGAGTGGGAGGAAAGTAGAAAACTTGATAAGGTAATTGTACCTTCTCCCTTATTGGAAAGTAGTTCATCACAAAAATTTGTTCTTGTGACTACTACACCAATTAGTGAGGAAGCTAATGATGATGATCATGTAACTTCAGATCAAGTTACTACCGAATGGTACGGTAATCCTGTTCTGGAAGTCATGTTACTAGACCATGACGAACTTGCGAACTATGAGGAAGCGATGATGAGCCCAGATTCCGCGAAATGGTTTGAGGCCATGAAATCTGAGATATGATCCATGTATGAGAACAAAGTATGGACTTTGATGGATTTCCCGATGATCGGCAAGCCATAGAAAATAAATCGATCTTCAAGAGGAAGACGGACGCTGATATTAGTGTTACTATCTACAAAGCTAGAATTATCGCAAAAGGTTTTCGACAAGTTCAAGGTGTTGACTACGATGAGAGTTTCTCACTCGTATCTATGCTTAAGTCTGTCCGAATCATGTTAGCAATTGCCGCATTTTATGAAATCTGGAAAATGGATAAACAAAACTGCATTCCTTAATGGATTTATTAAAGAAGAGTTGTATACGATGCAACTAGAAGGTTTTGTCGATCCTAAAGGTGTTAACTAAATATGCAAGCTCCAGCGATCCATCTATGGACTGGTGCAAGCATCTCAGAGTTGGAATATACGCTTTGATAAGTTGATCAAAGCATATAGTTTTATACAGACTTGTGGTGAAGCCTGTATTTACAAGAAAGTGAGTGGGAGCACTACAGCATTCCTGATAAGTATATGTGAATGACATATTGTTGATTGGAAATAATGTAGAATTATTCTGCAAAGCATAAAGGAGTGTTTGAAAGTATTTTTTCAAAGAAAACCTCGATGAAGCTGCTTACATATTGAGCATCAAGATCTATAGAGATAGATCAAGACGCTTGATAAGTTTTTTCAATGAGTACATACCTTGACAAGATTTTGAAGTAGTTCAAAATGGAACAGTCAAAGAAAGAGTTCTTGCCTGTGTTACAAGGTGTGAAATTGAGTAAGACTCAAAACCCGACCACGACAGAAGATAGAAAGAGAATGAAAGTCATTCCCTATGCCTCAGCCATAGGTTCTATAAAGTATGCCATGCTGTGTACCAGATATATTGTATACCCTACACTAATGTTGGCAAGGGAGTACAATAGTGATCTAGGAGTAGATCACTGGACATCGGTCAAAATAATCCTTAGTGGAATAAGGATATGTTTATCGATTATGGAGGTGAAAAAAGGTTTGTCGTAAAGGGTTACGTCAATGCAAACTTTGACACTGATCCAGATGATTCTAACTCTCAATCTGGATGCATATTGAAAGTGGGAGCAATTAGCTAGAGTATCTCCATGCAGAGCATTGTTGACATAGAAATTTGCAAAATACATACGAATCTGAATATGGCAGACCCGTTGACTAAACTTCCCTCACAGGCAAAACATGATCACACCATAGTACTCTTTGGGTGTTAATCACATAGCGATGTGAACTAGATTATTGACTCTAGTAAACCCTTTGAGTGTTGGTCACATAATGATGTGAACTATTGGTGTTAAATCACATGGCAATGTAAACTAGATTATTGACTCTAGTGCAAATGGGAGTCTGAAGGAAATATGCCCTAGAGGCAATAATAAAGTTATTATTTATTTCCTTATTTCATGATAAATGTTTATTATTCATGCTAGAATTGTATTAACTAGAAACATAATACATGTGTGAATAGATAGACAAACAGAGTGTCACTAGTATGCCTCTACTTGACTAGCTCGTTAATCAAAGATGGTTATGTTTCCTAACCATAGACAAAGAGTTGTTATTTCATTAACGGGATCACATCATTAGGAGAATGATGTGATTGACTTGACCCATTCTGTTAGCTTAGCACTCGATCGTTTAGTATGTTGCTATTGCTTTCTTCATGACTTGTAGGGGGAGGGGCGGCGCCCCCTCCTTCCTTCTCTTCCCTCTTCCCCGTCCTTGTCTCCTACTCCTACTACATGGAAGGACTCCTAGTTGGACTAGGAAAGGGGGAATCCTACTCCCGGTGGGAGTAGGACTCCCATAGGGCGCGCCATAGAGAGGGCCGGCCCTCCCCTCCTCCACTCCTTTATATACGGGGGCAGGGGGCACCCCATAGACACACAAGTTGATTAAGTTGATCGTCTCTTAGCCGTGTGCGGTGCCCCCCTCCACCATAGTCCACCTCAATAATACTGTAGCGGTGCTTAGGCTAAGCCCTACGTCGGTAGAACATCAATATCGTCACCACGCCGTCGTGCTGACGGAACTCTTCCCCGACATTCTGCTGGATCGGAGTCCGGGGATCGTCATCGAGCTGGACGTGTGCTAGAACTCGGAGGTGTCGTGGTTTCAGTGCTTGATCGGTCGGGCCATGGAGACGTACGACTACATCAACCGCGTTGTGCTAACGCTTCCACTTTCGGTCTACGAGGGTACGTAGACAACACTCTCCCCTCTCGTTGCTATGCATCACCATGATCTTGCGTGTGCGTAGGAAATTTTTGAAATTACTACGTTCCCCAACACTTTTCTCCCTTAGTTTGTAGGCTTAAGAAACTTGTCAAAGGTCTCATACCTCTTGACGTGGGCACTAGTCTGAAATCCCAATTTCAGTCTTTGGAACATCTCATATGTTCTGCGACGTTTCAAAAACGTCTTTGGTGCCACAATTCTAAATTGTCAGCATTACACACTGAACTATCACGTAGTTATCAAAACGTGTATGTCAGATGTTTCCCAACACCTACAGACAACGCTCGAGGTTCAACACACCAAGCGGTGCATTAAGGACATAACCCTTCTATGCAGCAATGAGGACAATCCTCAGTTCACGGACCCAGTCCGCATAATTGCTACTGTCAACTCTCAACTAAATTTCCTCTAGGAACATATCTAAAAAAGTAGAACCAAAGCGTGAGCTACGACATAATTTGCAAATAACTTTTGACTATGTTCATGATAATTAAGTTCATGTAATCAAATTATTTAATGAACTCCCACTCAGATAGACATCCCTCTAGTCATCTAAGTGATACATGATCCGAGTCAACTATGTCGTGTTCGATCATCACGTGAGACGGACTAGTCATCATCGGTGAACATCTTCATGTTGATCGTATCCACTATACGACTCATGTTCGACCTTTCGGTCTTCCGTGTTCCGAGGCCATGTCTGTACATGCTAGGCTCGTTAAGTTAACCTAAGTGTATTGTGTGTGTAAATCTGGCTTACACCCGTTGTATGCGAACGTTAGAACCTATCACACCCAATCATCACATGGTGCTTCAGAACAACGGACCTTAGCAATGGTGCACAGTTAGGGGGAACACAATTCTTGATATTTTAATGAGGGATCGTCTTATTTATGCTACCGTCGTTCTAAGCAAATAAGATGTAAAAACATGACAAACATCACATGCAAATCACAAAGTGACATGATATGGCCAATATTATCTTGCGCCTTTTATCTCCATCTTCGAGGCGCGGCATGAACACCATCGTCACCGGCATGAAACCATGATCTCCATCATCGTGTCTTCATGAAGTTGCCTCGCCAACTATTACTTCTACTACTATGGCTAACGTTTAGCAATAAAGTAAAGTAATTACATGGTGTTTTCATTGACACGCAGGTCATAAATAAATTAAGACAACTCCTATGGCTCCTACCGGTTGTCATACTCATCGACATGCAAGTCGTGATTCATGTTACAAGAACATGATCAATCTCATACATCACATGTATCATTCATCACATCCTTTTGGCCATATCACATCACATAGCAAACCCTGCAAAAACAAGTTAGACGTCCTCTAATTGTTGTTGCTTGTTTTACGTGGCTGCTATGGGTTTCTAGCAAGAACGAATCTTACCTACGCAAAACCACAATGGTGATATGCCAATTGCTATTTACCCTTCATAAGGACCCTTTCATCGAAGCCGATCTGACTAAAGTGGGAGAGACAGACACCCGCCAGCCACCTTATGCACTAAGTGCATGTCAGTTGGTGGAACCAGTTTCACGTAAGCGTACATGTAAGGTCGGTCCGGGCCGCTTCATCCCACAATGCCGCCGGATCAAGATAATACTAGTAACGGTAAGCAAATTGAACAAATCATCGCCCACAACTGCTTTGTGTTCTACTCGTGCATAGAATCTACGCATAGACCTAGCTCTGATACCACTATTGGGGAACGTAGCAATAATTCAAAAAAATTCTACGTGTCACCAAGATCAATCTAGGAGATACTAGCAACAAGATAGAGGGAGTGCATCTTCATACCCTTGAAGATCGCTAAGCGGAAGCGTTGCAAGAACGCAGTTGGAGGAGTCATACACGTAGCGATTCAGATTGCGGCCGAATCCGATCTAAGCACTGAACAACGGTGCCTCCGCGTTCAAGACACGTGCAGCCCGATGACGTCTCCTGCGCCTTGATCCAGCAAGGAGGAGGGAGAGGTTGAGGAAGAAGCTCCAACAGCAGCACGACGACGTGGTGGTGATGGAGTGGCAGTTCTCCGGCAGGGCTTCGCCAAGCTCACGCGAAGGAGGAGAGGTGTTGGGGAGGGGAGGGGATGCGCCTTGGATGTCGTGTTGCAGCCCTCCCCTCGCCCCTCTATTTATAGGGAGAAGGGGAAGGGGGTCGGCCCCTCTAGATGAGATCAAGAGGGGGGGGGGCGGCGGCCAAGGGGAGGGGGCTTTCCCCCCAAGCAAGGGGGCGCCCCCTTTAGGGTTCCCCCAAACCCTAGGCACATGGGCCCTAGGGGGGATGGCACCCAGCCCATTAGGGGCTGGTTCCCTTCCACCTACAGCCCATAAGGCCCTCCGTGACAGGTGGACCCACCCGATGCACCCCCGGAACCCCTCCGGTGGTCCCGGTACAATACCGGTATACCCCCCGAATATTCCGGTGACCGTATCATGACATCCCATATATAAATCTTCACCTCTGGACTATTCCGGAACTCCTCGTGATGTCCGGGATCTCATCCGGGACTCCGAACAACATTCGGTAATCACATACAAGTCTTCCTAATCACCCTAGCGTCATCGAACCTTAAGTGTGTAGACCCTACGGGTTCGGGAACCATGCAGACATGACCGAGACAACTCTCCGGCCAATAACCAACAGCGGGATCTGGATACCCATGTTGGCTCCGACATGTTCCACGATGATCTCACCGAATGAACCACGATGTCGAGGATTCAAGCAATCCCGTATACAATTCCCTTTGTTAGTCGGTACGTCACTTGCCCGAGATTCGATCGTCGGTATCCCAATACCTCGTTCAATCTCGTTACCGGCAAGTCACTTTACTCATTCCGTAATGCATGATCCCATGACCAACTACTTAGTCACAATGAGCTCATTATGATGATGCATTACCGAGTGGGCCCAGAGATACCTCTCCGTCATACGGAGTGACAAATCCCAGTCTCGATTCGTGCCAACCCAACAGACACTTTCGGAGATACCTGTAATGCACCTTTATAGCCACCCAGTTACATTGTGACGTTTGGTGCACCCAAAGCATTCCTACGGTATCCGGGAGTTGCACAATCTCATGGTCTAAGGAAATGATACTTGACATTAGAAAAGCTTTAGCAAATGAACTACATGATCTAGTGCTACGCTTAAGATTGGGTCTTGTCCATCACATCATTCTCCTAATGATGTGATCCCGTTATCACTGACATCCAATGTCCATGGTGAGGAAACCATGACCATCTATTGATCAACGAGCTAGTCAACTACAGGCTTACTAGGGACATGTTGTGGTCTATGTATTCACACATGTATTACAGTTTCTAGTTAATACAATTATAGCATGAACAATAGACAATTATCATGAACAAGGAAACACAATAATAACCATTTTATTATTGCCTCTAGGGCATATTTCCGACACCGAGTATATTGCGAGGCTTCTCGCTTGGGACTTGGAGGTGTACTTATGCAAGACAGAAGAGTTGTTTCATATGCCTCATGGCAGCTTCGACCTCACGAGTTTAATTATGCCACGCATGATTTGGAGTTAGCAGCCGTAGTGCATGCGCTCAAGACTCGGAGACATTTTCTGATTGGAAAACGATTTGATGTGTACACGGATCACAAGAGTTTGAAGTATATCTTCACACAGAAGGAGTTGAATCTCAAGGAGAGGACATGGTTAGAGCTCATAAAGGATTATGATATGAAGTTGCATTATCATCCAGGAAAGGCCAATGTCATAGCAGATGCTTTAAGCCACAAGAGTTATGTCAATACCCTCGTAAGCGGAGGATTATTGCAAGAGTTAGTCGACGATTTCAAGGAACTTAGTTTGGAGATAGTTCCAAGAGGTTTTGTTGCAGCAATGGAGGTTCAGTCTACATTATTGGGAAAGATTCCAGAAGCTCGGAAGAATGATAAGGAATCGCTGAGATAAAGGGGAAAATGATCAAAGGCAAAGCCAAGGGTTTTCGTGAGGATGAGCACGAAATGTTATGGTTTGAGGATCGTGTGTATGTGCCCAATAATGCGGAGATCAGGAAGTTAATACTTCAGGAGGCCCATACTCGATACATCCCGGAAACTCCAAGATGTATTTGGATTTGAAGGAATGTTTCTGGTGGACAGGTATGAAGAAGGATATTGCAGAATATGTTGCAGTATGTGATGTATGTCAGAGAGTGAAGGCAGAACATCAGAAGCCAGCCGGATTATTATAGCCTATGCCGATACCCGATTGGAAGTGGGATAAACTTGGCATGGATTTCATGTATCAACTAGGGCTGTCTGTATCTTCCATGCTAGGCGGGTTATTCTCAAGAGGAGTGGACTCCGCTCCTCACTCACGAGAAAATGGCTGGTCACCGAGATGCCCAGTCCCATGCTCAAACCAAATCAAAATAATTGCAAACAAAACTCCCCAGGATTGTTGTTAGTTGGAGGCACCCGTTGTTTCGGGCAAGCCATGGATTGATGCTCGTTGGTGGTGGGAGAGTATAAACTTTACCATTCTGCTTGGGAACCGCCTACAATGTGTGTAACATAGAAGATATCAAGATCTCTCGGTTGTTATGTTGGCAATGAAAGTATACCGCTCAAAATATTATTCATCTATATTTCAAAATCGAGCTCTGGCACCTCTAAAAATCCTTGCTTCCCTCTGTGAAGGACTTATCCATTTACTTTTATGTTGAGTCATCATCCTCTTATTAAAAAGCACCAGTTGGAGAGCACCGCTGTCATTTGCATGTATTATTATTAGTTTACATCGAGTATGACTGTGACTGGATCTTTTTTACCATGAATTACAATTTCCAGTTAGCCCTTGATCTTCAGGGGTGCTCTGCATTTATGTTTTGCGGTCTTAGAAAGGGCTAGCAAGATACCATCTTGTTACATCATATTATGATTTTTTTTGAGAAAGCGTTGTCATCTGGATTTATTATTATTGCTCGCTAGTTGATTATGCCATTGATATGAGTAAACATGAGACCTAAATGTTATTGTGAATATGGTTAGTTCATAATATTTGCTGAAAACTTGAATGCTGACTTTACATATTTACAACAACAAGAGCAAACAAAGTTTGTAAAAGTTTTTCTTTATCACTTTCAGTTTATCAACTGAATTTCTTGAGGACAAGCAAAGGTTTAAGTCTCCATCGTATCTACTTTTCCAAACACTTTTACCCTTGTTTTGGACTCTAACTTGCATGCTTTGAATGGAACTAACCCAAACTGATGCTGTTTTCAGCAGAATTGCCATGATGTTATTTTTGTGCAGAAATAAAAGTTCTCGGAATGACCTGGAAGTCAACGGAGAATATTTTTGGAATATATAAAGAATACTGGCGAAAGAATCAAGGCGAGGGGGGCCACACCCTGTCCACGAGGGTGGGGGCACGCCTACCCCCCTGGGCGCACCCCCTGCATCGTGGGGCCCCTGACGCTCCATCGACCTCAACTCCAACTCCATATATTCACGTTCGGGGAGAAAAAAAATAAGAGAGAAGGATTCACCGCGTTTTACGATACGGAGCCGCCTCCAAGCCCTAATCTCTCTCGGGAGGGCTGATCTGGAGTCCGTTCGGGGCTCCGGAGAGCGGAATCCGTCGGCATCGTCATCATCAACCTTCCTCCATCAACAATTTCATGATGCTCACCGCCGTGCGTGAGTAATTTCATCGTAGGCTTGCTGGACGGTGATGGGTTGGATGAGATTTATCATGTAATCGAGTTAGTTTTGTTAGGGTTTGATCCCTAGTATCCATTATGTTCTGAGATAGATGTTGGTATGACTTTGCTATGCCTAATGCTTGTCACCAGAGCCCGGGTGCCATGATTTCAGATCTGAACCTATTATGTTTTCATGAATATATGTGAGTTCTTGATCCTATCTTGCAAGTCTATAGTCACCTATTATTTGTTATGATCCGTTAACCCCGAAGTGACAATAATCGGTATACTTACCTGTGATGACCGTAGTTTGAGGAGTTCATGTATTCACTAAGTGTTAATGCTTTGGTCCGGTACTCTATTAAAAGGAGGCCTTAATATCCCTTAGTTTCCAATAGGACACCGCTTCCACGGGAGGGTAGGACAAAAGATGGCATGCAAGTCCTTTTCCATAAGCACGTATGACTATATTCGGAATACATGCCTACATTACATTGATGAACTGGAGCTAATTCCGTGTCACCCTATGTTATTACTATTGCATGAGGAATTGCATCCGACATAATTATCCATCACTGATCCATTGCCTACGAGCTTTTAACATATTGTTCTTCGCTTATTTACTTTTCTGTTGCTACTGTTATAATCACTATAAAACCAAAACTATTACTTTTCCTACTGTTACCGCTACTATCATATTACTTTGCTACTAAATACTTTGCTGCAAATATTAAGTTTCCAGGTGTGGTTGAATTGACAACTCAGCTGCTAATACTTGAGAATATTGTTTGGTTCCCCTTGTGTCGAATCAATAAATTTGGGTTGAATACTCTACCCTCGAAAACTGTTGCGATCCCCTATACTTGTGGGTTATCAGCGGCGGCTGCAGAGAAGAGCAACGGCGGCTAGGGTTTTGGGTGTGGAGGGCGGCAGCGGCTTCAGGGAGGAGCGGCGGCGGCCTTAGGCTTGGAGAGGTGGCAGCGGCGGCCTAGTGTGGGCGGCGGTTACGGATAGCGGAAGCGCTGGAGATCGCTACGGCATCTGATACCATGTAGAAAGGTACTGGATGCAACTCAATTGTATTCATCGGAGTTGGTTACAATATATACAGGTGATGTCTTGCGTGATAATCCAACTAACCCTACCATATCTCTAGGAGTCAAGCTATACAAGGCTAGAGATCATATGAAGATCAATTGGAGATAATTACAGATATGTCACGCTCAAAAATGAGCACCTTAGTTTTGTCGGTCAAGAATGGTTAAAGTCGCTAATGGATGCCACTATCCGAGATGTTGGACCATGGGCTGTTCACGGACTTGGCTGTGGGCCTAAGCCCAGGCCTATCTACCCAACGGCCTATATAAAGAGGCGTTGACCTATGGAGTGAACCCTAACTCACTCACTCCCTTCTGCAGAACCCTAGCCATCATCTATTGTTCCTCTCTATGTACTGTTTCCAGCGATCTCATCCCGGTGACCACTTGCAAAGTTGTCCGGGAGAGCAGGTGCCTCCAGAACCCCGTCGTTTGAGATCCTGCCTGGGAGAACGACAATAAGGTTTTTAGGGAGCGTCTCGACGCACTGCTCCCGATCCGTTCCCATCTTCGTCCTACTCTGCTTCCACTACTTCCCCTGCATCAACACCATGGTCGACGATGCCGCCGTCAAGAAGAAGGCCCTGGACAACGCCGAGGCTGCTGCTGTTGCCACTGACGTGTTGCCATGTCCAACCAGAGGGTATGATTCGTACATCCCTTATTTGCTCGTTCATGAGCTAGTTGTATATGTTACGTTCATAGATGTTTCGGTTGTTTTTATGTACTCACATTCTTAGATATTGGTATGAGTTGCATATTGTGATAGTCACGCTTACTGTTTGCCTGTGGATTAGATTAATCGAAAAGGTGCTGATTTTTCCAAAGCGTTGTATCGTTGCTCGATATATCTGTGATCAAAACTAGCAAGAGTGGCGTCATCCATGGCCATATTAGTTGTCTTGTAAAATATGTAGGCACGGTTCTTTTACATCTTAATTGTAAAATTATGCTAGAAGTTTAAAAGAACTTGTTGTGGGCTAGGCTTAACTTACTTTCATCCCACCTCGTTCACAATATCTACCTAATAATAACAGAAGGAGTGCTTATGTTCGTCCTTCATCATTTTTGCAGAAAACCTCCCGCACTTCGCTGAAATCAACATGCAGTCTCGTTTTAAAATGAGAATAGAAAAACGTTTTGTGTTTTGCCGAAAACCCCCTAAGAGTTTCATTAACCAACACGCGGTCCTATTTTAAGTGAGAATACAAAATGTTTCATTTTTTGTAGAAATCCCCTTAAAGTTTCTATTAATAAACCCGCCATTCCTCTAAAAAATAATGTTTTTTACTGATTCAAATGTTTTTTCATATTCATATCTTTTAAACCGTAAATCGAATTTAAACATGTTATATATGAAAATTGATTAGAAAATTGTGTAGAATATGATTATGATGTTCTTTTTAGCCGTTAATCATTTTAAGTGCTGTTTAGGGACAAATTCAAATATTTTTAAATAATATTCATATCTTTTAAACCTTAACTCTGATTAAACATGTTATATATTTAAATTGATCAGAAAAATGTGTAGAATATGAATATGATGCTATTTCACCTATTAATAATTTTAAAATGTTGTCTAGGTCACAATCTTAATTAGTAGTGCATGACCCATCTTTCTTTCGTACTGTTGCCAATCTAGATTGAAAATGAACACCTTAGCAAAACCAAATGGGAGACGAAAGAAATCATATATAACCACACATGTTTGTTGGCGAGGGTGGGAAGAAGAATAAACGACAACACTGATAAGATGACATGTAAATGACATGGACTTCTTGGGGTCTTGAGTCATGGTTATTGTTACTCAAAAAAAAGTTATGGTTATTGTGTTAGGAGCGTGTAATATTTTTTTTCCGTTGCAACGAACTCTTTTGCTAATGAAATATAAATTGGGGTGAGACCTTAATTGGTGTGACGTGGGAGGAGGGTGCCCATATTTGACCGTTTGGCTTTGTGCATCGGCGTCCTTCTGATGGTAATCCGTCAACATGGGTATATGCGGTGAAGCGACCTACGGAGTTGGCGATGGTGGCTGTTCGGTGGTGGTGCGCGTGACTTGGTCGTCTGGCTATGCATGGAAGCCTACCCCATGCCTTCTGCTGTTGCCACGGATCATCTCCAGTTGGTACCACGACTGACTCTATGTTTCTGAAGGCCCTAGGGCAAACTCTACGACATGTGCTTCTTAGTCCTAAGACCATATATATATCCATGTGTGTGTGTGCGTGAGGCATAAACAAATATATATAACTTCATTCCCATAATTAATATTAAGAGTAAACTTTCAACCATACATCTTTAGTTGGAAATTTGACTATAATAATTGTTGGACAATGCTATATTATGCCAAAGACTAAAAAGATAGCAAAATGAAACTGATATGATTATCTCAAACAAGAACCAAATTCAACTGACTCTATCGACAACGATAATACTTTAGTGCTTCACAAAAAAGTTTCTTCGGGTGTTTCTTGATGCAGAGTCACTAAAAACAATCAGACCGATTTGTTTCTTTTTTCACCACTCGACAAGTGCTTCTTAGGCAACATTATAAGGTGGATTAATGTACTAAAATTATGAAGAAATGAGAATACAAAGAATTAGAAATGTATACATCAGATCCCTAGTCATGTACATGGAAATTTAGAATGGATGAATACGTACTTGTGATTTGTGAAAGACTGAATTAGAAATTTATACATGAGATACCTAATCATGTACACTAAAATTGGGGGATACATCAGATACCTAATCATGTATTCCTATAACAGATCATGCCCCCAGGCCTGGGCCCTGGGTCGTCGCCTCTCTAGCCATACATCATGGCCGGTTGGTATCTGTCGTGTTCTGGTTTTGGTCAAATTGTGCCCCACATGGCCAAACCGGCATAGGCGTTAGCACGCATGACACTATCTCCAATAGTAGATTTGGGGTCTCAGCAAATGCCCTGGCCTTGATCTGTACGGGTCCTTTTCTTTCTTATTTTCAGCAAATGCCGTCGCCTTGATCTATTCGGGTCCTTTTCTTTCTTATTTCCCTTATCTTTTTAAAACACAACTACTACTCAACTGGCCTCATAATTTTATTAGTAATTTACTTTACATGCCTAAATTATACCTCATTGACTTGCAAATTGTATACTTGATTATCGTGGCTTGTTTAAAATTCATATTGTTCAGCGTATTTAGATGGATCGATGCATATGCAGCAGGACAGCGAGGCCTTCCATTAATGACCGTCCAAAGCTTAGTGAAATTCATGTATAGTTCCGACATGCCGTTGATCCAGCTACTCGCCATGGTGAAAAGTCTACTCCAAATCACAACCATTCTACACACGCCACTAGCAGAAAACAGGAAGGCAATAATACATCATGTCAACATCGGCGAGATCTCATAAGCCAAACCAGTTCACGTACCGGTTTCAGTATCAATCTATCTAGCATTTTGTGACGAAACCATTCACGAGGCTCGTTCCGATTGCATGCGTTTGATCTCAGTTGGACCTATCGGATCCACAGTGGACAATCGTGGTGTCATGAAAGTGAATAAATGAGGATATACCGGTGCGTCTCGATCTGGTGCTCATCACGGGGTTAATCTGATTGCCCGGTGGCTAATTAAAGTATCAATAGGATCAGTAGATTGGGTACCAGTACGTACGAGTGTCAGCTGTGTTTCAGCTTGAACCACATGCGTGGTCGTGGGCTCGTGGCCGGTGGAGATCTTGTTTGTGGTTGGTTAATCACTTTGACTAATCTTATCATATGTGCACAGCATAGCGAGTCTCAAGTTAGATATGCAGGTTGATTATGTACCGGTCACAGAACTTTGGTTTTGCTAGGAAAGCTAGTGTGACTCGCTGGCCAAACTCAGAGCATCTACGACCCCATCAAAGCCCGCGGACGCGAAGGCATTGACCGGCCATGCCTCATATTTCCCTTTTCACATACAACTCTCTCATTCATCTCTTAAATTGATACAAAGCCATGCAGAATATATAGCTACGTACTATGTTTTATACTACTGAAATTTTATCGTTGTTGGAGATGGCCTGAGTCGCCTGCGTCGGAGCCTGCGCCGCCTCCATCTGTTGCCGACGGCGACGTCTGGCCTCCGCAGCCAACTACGAGCAGATGGAGTTCAGAATGGGGTGCTGTCCGGCCACACATCCACGTCCTCCTCCATCGTCGGCGCCTCCTCCTCCCCCACATCCAGCGGCGCGGCCTCCTCCGTCCGCTCCTGCTCCTCCTCCTCTTCCTCCTTCGCTGGCACCTCCTCCTCCTCCTCGAAATCCTCCCCCGGTTCCAAAGGTAGCCTCGCTTCCCTACGGATCCGGACCTGCTCAAGGAGGAAGAGATGATGCTAGAGCGCGTAATAGCGGCGGCGTGGGGGCATGGCTAATGGGCTCGAGTGATGGCGGAGGGAAGAGGGGAGTGTGCTAGGGCTGGGGGCGCCGGCCGGCTTAAATAGCCGGCTACGGCCTCGGGCGGGGAGCCGAAGCGACGCCACATGGTGTTCACACACCGCGGCGACGGTCGAGGTGCCCGTCGGACCATCGGGTTTCCCGGCGAGTCCGTCTGGGGCCACGTCGTCTGGCCGACGTGGCGGTCATGCCCGGGCGCGACCGGTCTCCCCCATATCCACCTCATATTTGGGTTAGATATGGGAGGTGCCGGTCAGCCCAGGCGTTTAAGACCAGTTTGAGAGGCTCGGTTGGGTCGAAATTTCGTGACCGGTTAGTGACCGGGCGGCCTGCCCGGGTGTTTGAGACAGATTTCAGGGATCCGGTTGTAGATGCTTTGAGGAAAATCAAATGAAAATAATGAATGTATGCCTCAAATGAGGCAGCAATGAAGTAAGTTTACGTGTCATCGGTGAATGTAGGTGAAGAAAAACTTGGGCACCTCCAATAATATGGAGTACCTTTTATTTTTCGTAAAGGTGTTCTTGTAAGATTTCATGCTACTTTGTTGAATGTAAGTTAGGATCATGTATTATCACGCCTCATTTCTCCTACGTACAGTGTATAGCTTGGGAGACAGGTTGAGGTCGTGCACCCTTGTACCTATATATGTGAACTTGCACGTGATCCATGAATTGAGTCGCATGCAATCCAATATTTCCTAACAAGATGGTATTAGTTTCCGTTTTCTCTCTTGTGATCTAAGCTTCCGCTCCACACCGCCGCCGCACCTTGCCGCTGCTGCCCCCAGCCACCGTCGGCCCCTCTTCTTCCCACCGTAGCCGCCGCTGCCTCTCTCTCCCTCCCCACGCCGCCACTGCCACCTCTCTCCCTCCCTTCTCATCTCCCACAAAAACCCTAAACCTCGTCCACTTTAGTCGTTGCACTTTTTTTCTCACATCTCCATCTGCTGCTGTAGCCATGGACTCATCCCTCTTGGGTGCATCCAATCCTTTCCTCTGCCCCAACCTGTGGACCGGAGTGGTCCACGCCCACCACATGCTGGTTCCTTGCGGCCCCGCATCAAGCCTCCTCGTTTCGCGCCCGACCGGCCATTAGGCGACCCTGGCGGCACCGCAACAGCCGCCCGACGACGACTACCCACCGTTGCCCGCACAGTCCATGACGGATGGCTACCTGTTGCCGCCCCACCATAGCCCTACGGTGGCCCTGTGTAGCGACTAGACCTCAAACGGTCCAATCTCTGTGCTCCGGTGTCATCCCTGGATCAGTAACGCTCACACAGTACTTGAAGGATTTATAACAGAGTAGCAATCACACACTTATTACATCGAGTGTCTCAAAAGAGAACTATTACAATAAATATGGCTTAAGGCCATCTAATAGCGATAACAGTGGAAGGCTTGGAAGATAAGTGAGTCCATCAACTCCAACGGCATCACTGAGTATAGAACCGCGACCTAAAAGTACCTTACTCATCGTCTAAAAAGTCTGCAACATGAACGTTGCAGCCCGAAACGGGTCAGCATATGGAATATGCTGGCAATGTAACACATAGAGAGCAATGAAACAAAAAGGCTATGCTACATGCATATTTGGCTGGTGGAAAGCTCTATGGTTACACTTTTGCGTAAAGCCAATTTTTCCCTACTGCAAAGGAATAAATTTTATTTAACTATCATGATAGTTGTTAAACATTGAGAGTGTAGACACCCTCTCAATCCCAATTAAGCATCATCATTAAAAACCCACCAAATTAATTAGAGTAACTTGATGAGATTCACATGATAATCCAAGTACTAGATACTCAAGATGTCCATAACCGGGGACACGGCTAACCATGATTAGTTTATACACTCTGCAGAGGTTTGCGCACTTTTCCCCACAAGACTCGATTTCCTCCGTTGGGATTCTCGCACTACATGGTGTTTGAGAAACGGATGACCGAGACATAGTCTTTCAGAAGCGCTCGCACCTTACGAACGAGTAGACCGTTACACCTACTTTCCCCTCCATCTGCTAGTCTACCGCTGTAAGAGTTTGCACAACTTAGTCAACTATGCTAGATCCCGTAGTAGCTTGTGGCTGCACACGGAAGTTTCTAGCATGAATAATCTCATGATCCCTTTGAGCCTGGGTGGCGGTCCAAAAGAAAAACAGGCAATCGCTGGAATACCCAGGTGCCTCAATCCACCCAGATGTGTATTTAAGTTGCCACCTTAGATAAACCATTAATTTAACAATCTCACATCTGTCATGGATACACTCACCCAATCCACGTCTACTAGCATAGCATGGCATAATAAGCAAACGTAGAAGTAACTCCCAAAGGTTTGATAATAAAACAGGTAATAGGTACTACCTCACCTACTTCCCAAACCCACAATTTAATTAGATCCTAATCATGCAATGTGTGAGGATTGATCTAATGCAATAAAAAGTGAGTAATAGGAAGTATCATCAAAGTGTTACTTGCCTTGCTGATGATCCGCAAAACCTAGCGATTCGAAGTAGCAAGCGGCGCACTCTGGGTACTCTATCGCAAACAAACAAGCATACAATAAGTACTCAACTAATGCACAGGTAAAACTCAAATAAGAGATCTAACTAGAAAGTTCAACTTAAGAACTCCAGTTGGCAAAAAGAATCAAAACGAACGAAGCAACGAAAGACAAACGGCAAAAGAAACAACTCCATTTACTATTCTGGATCTAGGTCAAATTTTACAGAGGCAAAAACTTGTTTGAGTTGATTAAAAGGAAAGAGGGTTTCGATACGAAACTCCAGGCGCTTGAATCGCCTGATTCCGATAAACGAGCGAAAAGTTATACTAGAACGAACATCGGATCAGAAATCGCGATCAGAAAAATCGCGGAATAAATCCGAGAAAAAGAAAAACGACAAAAAAATTAACGAACGAATGTTCGTCATCTGGATCTAAACAATGAACGCGTTCGTTAAAACGAACGAACGAGCGAACGCTCGCTAATTAGCCTAAACCGAAAAAAATCGATCTACTAAAAAAACCGAAACTAAAAAAACCGAAAATAAACCGGATGGTTTTTCGAGGACCTTCTTTTAAAAATTATTACGCGCAGAAAAACAAACAAAAGGAAAACTAAACGAACTCCAAAAATCCTGAAAAAAAATTCCCCGGCTTCTAAAATCAAGCCACGCAGGATGAACATTCATTTGGGGCCTAAATGCAATTTTGAAAAACGCGCATTTTTCCTAAATTCAAATAAAATAGCAATTAAATCCAAAATAAAATCTTATTTGATTTTATTATTAAATCCTCAATATTTCTTTATTTTGGGAAAGTCATTTTATTCCCTCTCTCATATTTTTATAATAGAAATAATTGAAGATAAAATAAATAAAATCAAATGATCCTATTTTCAAAATTTGAGAAAACTCAAATATGAAAATAAGAAATCCCCAACTCTCTCCAAGGGTCCTTGAGTTGCATAGAATTTTCTAGGATCAACCAAAATGCAATAAAATATGCTATGCAAAAATGATCTATTGTATAACATTCCAAATTGAAAATTTGGGATGTTACACCATGCCATGTCGTCGGCCCCCATGCCCTGGGATTCCACTCCTCTTGCGGCGCTGCACTCGGCTCCTTCACCGAGTAACTACAGCGGTGGTGCTGATTGGTACATGGGCACGGGCGCTACCGCCCACATGTCATCACATCCTGGTAACCTCGCCTCTTCCTATCTAGTTAACACATCCACTCGCATCATCGTCGGTGACGGTTCTTCCTTACCTATCACACATATCGGTCATAGTTATTTTCCTTCCACATCCATGCCATTATCTATGTCTAACATTCTTGTCTCACCAACACTAATCAAGAATCTTGTTTCTGTTCGTTCTTTTACTCGTGAAAATCCTATCACTGTTGAATTTGACGAAATCGATTTTTCTGTTAAGGATGCACGTACCCGGATGGCTCTCCACCGGTGTGACAGCCTAGACGAGCTCTACCCGGTGCACTTATCCTCCACCACCACTGCTACCCCTGTCACCCTATTCGCCGGTGTCGACCTCTGGCATGCTCGCTTAGGTCATCCCAAATCAGTCGCACTTTGTCTTATTTTTCAGAGTTTCTCATTCACATGTAATAAGATTGACGATCATACTTTTCATGTTTGTTGTGTCGGGAAGCATGTCTGTCTTCCATTTAGTGCATCCACCATCATATCTTCCTTTCCGTTTCAATTACTTCATAGTGATATATGGACATCTCCGGTGGCGAGCAACATTGGCTATCTTTATTACCACGTGATTTTAGACAAGTTTTCACATTATGTGTGGACGTTTCCCTTATGTCGCAAGTCTGATGCACCCGCGACTCTTACTTCTTTCTATGTCGACGTCTCCAGACAGTTTGGTGGTCCCATACATGCACTCCAAACCGATAACGGGAAAGAATTTGATAATCTTGTCGTTCGCACACTTCTCGCATCACATGGCACCATCTTTCGCCTCACATGTCCTTATACATCTCAGCAGAACGGACACACTAAACGCGTGCTACGCACTCTCAATGATTGTGTTTGTACGCTTCTCCTTCATGCTAACATGCCTCCTCGGTTTTGGCCTGACACGCTCGTCACCGCATCTCTTCTACGTAACATGTCGTGTTTGCTGGAACTATGCACCCCACCAGCTTCTTGTCGGCACTTCACCCTCGTATGATGAGCGTCGTGTCTTCGGGTGCCTTTGTTACTCGAGCATCGCCTCCACCACCCCTCACAAGCTCTCCCCACGCTCCCTTGCTTGCATATTCCTCGGTTATCCTCCAAACACTAAAGGTTGTCAGTGCTACGATACCGTCTCCTACCGCGTGTTCACCTCGGGACACGTTTACTTTGACGAGGAAGTTTTTCCTTTCACCAGGTATCATCGGCAGCAGCATCTTCGCTAGCTCACATCAACGTGCCCCAGTCATGGCATCCTAGCTGGGCGCGGGCCACGGCTACGAGCGTGGCTCCCTTTGGCGCGTTCGTCTCGCTGCCACACTCGGGCGCGGCCAACTCATTGGCTACCTCATCGGCCCTCTCGTAGGCCTTGCCGGCTACCTCACTAGCCTCCTCGGATGTGGCTGCCTCGCTGCCCGCGGGTTCTGGATCTGCGTCGGGCTCGCCACCACCTTCGCCTGTTGCTCCTCTAGTGGTGCTCCGCCACATGTAGACCCGTGCACATGTCGGTGCACTCCATCCCGGCACGCGCTATGCATCTGACGAGTATGCATGCACCACGTCGACCTCGTCACCTTTGTCGATTCCTTCTTTAGCTCGTGATGCTCTTAACGACCCTCATTGGCTCACCGTGATGCAAGAGGAATTTAACGCATTGCAGCGTAACCACACATGGCAACTTGTGCTGCGGCCCCCTCATGCCAATGTCATCACCAGCAAATGGGTGTTCCATCACAAGACCCACCCCGACGGTTCTCTTGAGCGCTATAAAGCGCAATGGGTGGTCTGTGGTTTTCGGCAGTGCGCCGAAGTTGACTTCACCGAGACCTTCGCTCTAGTTGTTAAGCCGGGCACGACCCGTGCTATCCTATATATCACGGTGTCCCGCGCATGGCCTGTGCATCAGTTGGACATCTCCAGCACATTTCTTCACGTCCACCTCGCTGAGCAGGTGTTCTGCCAACAGCCCACCGGATTCGTGGACACCACTCATCCAGATCACGTGTGCCTGCTTTATCGGTCCCTCTATGGGCTCAAGCAGGTACCCTACACATGGTACCATCACATCGCCTCCTTCCTCCAGCAGTTGGGCATTCGCTCCACCCGCTCCGACGCATCATTGTTCATCTAGGGTACTGCTACTGCCTACCTCTTGCTCTATGTCGACGACATCATCCTAACAACATCTTCTACTAAGATTTTTCATCAGCTCATTGCTCGTCTTCGAGATGAGTTTGCCCTCAAGGATCTGGGGCATCTGCACTACGTCATGGGCATCGAGGTTGTTCGATGCACCGAAGGGTTCTTTCTTCATCAACAATGATATGCTCATGACCTTCTCGAGCGCGCATGCATGCTTAACTGCAAACCTGCCTCCACACCCATCGACACGAAAGCCAAGGTCTCTGCACTTGATGGATGGCCTCCACCGGATGCGGCGTTCTACCGCTCCATCGTTGGTGCACTGTAGTACTCGATGCTTACTTGCCTAGATCTTCATATGTCATGAAGCAAGTGTGCCTTCACAGGCATGCTCCATGTGACTCCCATTGGACCCTGGTGAAGCGGATCCTTCACTATATTCACGACACCACGGCTCTTGGGCTCACATTGACGGCATCCTCCTCCACTGACCTCGTGGCCTACTCGGATGACGACTACGCTCTTGCCTTGATACTCGATGCTCTACATATTCTATTGTGTCTATCTCGGGCCTTCACTGATCTCATGGTCGTCTAAACGACAACACCCAGTTTCCTGCTCGAGTGCTGAGGCGGAATACTGGGCCATAGCTAACGTTGTCGCTGAGTGCTCTTGGGTTCGCCAACTCCTTCAGGAGTTGCTTTGTGATGTCCATAAGGCCACGATCGTCTACTGCGACAACGTCTACGCCGTCTAACTATTCGCTAACCATGTTCATCATCGCCAGACAAAGCATATTGAGCTCGACATACACTTTGTTCGTGAGCAGGTTGCACTTGGGAGGATACCGGTGTTGCATGTTCCCACCGCTCAACAGTTTGTCAATGTTATGACTAAGGGACTGAAGGAAATATGCCCTAGAGGCAATAATAAAGTTGTTATTTATATTTCCTTGTATCATGATAAATGTTTATTATTCACGCTAGAATTGTATTAGACGGAAACTTGATACATGTGTGGATGCATAGACAAAACACAGTGTCTGTGGGAGTCCTGGATTAGGGGGTCTCCGGACAGCCGGACTATCTCCATTGGCCAGACTGTTATACTATGAAGATACAAGATTGAAGACTTTGTCTCGTGTCCGGATGGGACTCTACTTGGCGTGGAAGGCAAGCTAGGCAATACGGATATGGATATCTCCTCCTTTGTAACCGACCTTGTGTAACCCTAACCCTCTCCGGTGTCTATATAAACTGGAGGGCTTTAGTCCATAG
This sequence comes from Triticum dicoccoides, assembly GCF_002162155.2. Classification (NCBI taxonomy): domain Eukaryota; kingdom Viridiplantae; phylum Streptophyta; class Magnoliopsida; order Poales; family Poaceae; genus Triticum; species Triticum dicoccoides. The sequence continues at coordinate 146,297,059 of NC_041382.1, read as the reverse complement.
GACGAACAACAATCATACCATAGGCTAGCTAGGGTTTAGCCTCTCTGATCTCGTGGTAGATCTACTCTTATACTACCCATATCATCAATATTAATCAAGCATGACGTAGGGTTTTACCTCCATCAAGAGGGCCCAAACCTGGGTAAAACATCGTGTTCCCTGCCTCCTGTTACCATCCGGCCTAGACGCACAGTTCGGGACCCCCTACCCGAGATCCGCCGGTTTTGACACCGACATTGGTGCTTTCATTGAGAGTTCCTCTGTGTTGTCACCGTTAGGCTTGATGGCTCCTACTATCATTGATAGCGATGCAGTCCGGGGTGAGACTTTTCTCCCCGGACAGATCTTCGTCTTTGGCGGCTTTGCACTGCGGGCCAATTCGCTTAGCCATCTGGAGCAGATTGAAAGTTACGCCCCTGGCCACCAGGTCAGGTTTGGAAGCTTAAACTACACGGCCAATATCCGTGGAGACTTGATCTTCGACGGATTCGAGCCTCTGCCTTGTGCGTCATGCGGTCGCGATGAGTACGATTTAGCTCTACCATCGGACAGCGTTTAGGAGATCACACCGGCAGCCGCTCCGACCCTCAATTCGGAGCCAGTTGCGCCTTCCGCGGACAGGTGGATGGACCCCACCACGGAGGCCTTACCTCAATTCGAATCTGATTGGGCGCCGATCATGGAGTTTACCTCCGCGGATATTTTTCAGCACTCGCCCTTTGGCGACATACTGAACTCATTAAGGTCTCTCTCCTTGTCAGGAGGATCCTGGCCGAACTATGTCCGGCAGGACTGGGATGCGGACGACGAAGAAATTCGAGGCCCACCCACCACCCACTTAGTAGCCACTGTCGATGACTTAACTGACATGCTTGACTTTGACTCCGAAGACATTGATGGTATGGACGATGATGTGGGAGCCGAAGAGGAACCACCGCCCACAGGGCACTGGACGTCCACCTCATCACATGACGTATACATGGTGGACACACCAAAGGAAAACGACGACGAGGAACGGAAGGACGCAACGAAGGGTTGTCCCCTCGAGAAGCAGTCAAAGCGGCGACGTAAGCGCTGCCCCAAATCCCGCCTCGACAGAAATAACGATCATACAGACCCAGCGTTGGAGCAGGGCGAACCACTGCCGGACCACGGCAATACAGAGAATCAAACCGAACAAACCGATTCTGTCAAAGATAATAGTCCGGATGACATAACGCCGGACAGGCACCCGGAGCAATAGAATGCCCGTCAAAGGCTTGTTGCCACCGCTAGGAGTCTAAAAAAGCAGAAGTAAAGGCTCAAGGCTGCGCAGGACACACTCCAAATCAGATGGAGCAAAGTACTCAACGCAGCAGCGAAGTATGGCGGTAATCGCCCCACCAAGAGCTACCCAAAGCGGAAGTTGCTACCTGAATTCGATGAGGAGGCCTTAGACCCCCCAAAAATTAAAACGGCCACCTGGCCGGATAGACGACCTCACTGCCAACATAGAGCGGCAAGCAATGCCGCACATAAGCCAATACGTGATCCGCGCGAGGGCTCGCATCAAAAGGACGGCGCAACCAGATCCATCTATGGACCACGCAAGCGCGCTCCAGCATACGATGCAACACAACAAACATCCGAACACCACGACATGCCCAGATACAGCGGCGCCGCACACCCCCTATGTTTCACTGATGAGGTGCTGGACCATGAATTTCCAGAGGGATTTAAACCCGTAAACATAGAGGCATACGACGGAATAACAGACCCTAGGGTCTGGATTGAGGACTATATCCTCCACATCCATATGGCTCGAGGAGACGATCTCCACGCCATTAAATACATACCCCTCAAACTCAAAGGGCCAGCTCGGCACTGGCTTAAAAGCCTCCCCGAAAACTCCATTGGAAGCTGGGAAGAGCTCGAAGACGCTTTTCGGGAAAAATTTCAAGGGACTTATGTCCGACCCTCGGATGCGGACAATTTGAGTCATATAACTCAACAGCCCGGAGAGTCAGCCCGAAATCTTTGGAACAGGGTTCTTACTAAGAAGAACCAAATAGTTGACTGTCCAGACGCCGAAGCCTTGGCAACTTTTAAGCATAGCATCCGCGACGAATGGCTTGCCAGACACCTCGGCCAAGAAAAGCCGAGAACAATGGCAGCATTAACAAGCCTCATGACCCGCTTTTGTGCGGGTGAGGACAGCTGGCTAGCCAGATGCAGCACCAGCGACCCAAGCACATCCGAAGTTAGATATGAAAACGGGAAATCACGATGCAGCAAAAATAATAAGCGTCGGAATAAAGAAGACATCCCGAAGAGCACGGCGGTAAACGCCGGATTTAGAAGCTCTCGGCCAGGTCAGCAAAAGCCGCCCTCTAAAGGCGCCAGAGATGAATTGTCCAGCCTGAACAAAATTCTGGATCAAGTATGTCAGATCCATAGCACCCCTAGTAAACCCGCTAATCATACAGATAGAGAATGTTGGGTCTTTAAGAAGTCCGGCAAGCTCAATGCCGTACACAAGGGGGAGGATACACCAAGCGAAGATGAGGATTAACCTCTCAAGCAAGACACTGGGGAACAAAAGAAGTTTCCATCAGAAGTCAAAACAGTCAATGTATTACACGTGATCAAGGGAAGCAAAGCGGCCCTCCCAAATAAATATGCCCAAGGGCCTATCACCGCGAAATCCTGCCACTGGTCGTCTCAACCGGTCACTTTCGACCATCGTGATTACTCAGCAAGTATCCGATGGGCAGGATGGGCTGCCCTGGTATTAGACCCAATAATTAACGGATACCACTTTACATGAGTCCTGATGGACGGTGGCAGCAGTTTAAACCTGATATACCAGGATACAATCCGTGAAATGGGGATAGACCTAACGAAAATTTGCCATAGCAACACTACCTTTAAAGGAGTAACGCCAGGCCCAGGGGCTCACTACACGGGCTCCCTACTACTAAAGGTTATATTCGGCTTCCCCGGTAACTCCCGTAGCGAACATTTAACCTTCCACATTGCTCCGTTCCAAAGCGGTTATCAAGCACTACTTGGACGCGAAGCTTTTGCTCGCTTTAATGCAATACCGCATTACACTTCCCTCACGCTCAAGATGCCTGGTCCACGTGGCATCATTACAGTGAATGGAAATATTAAGCGATCTCTGCGCACCGAAGAGAATGCGACAGCCTTGGCAGCCGCACACTAAAAACAGCCTCACCAACTAAAGCATTTGATAGGTCGTCAAGACCACGGACGCGGTTAGACGAGTCTGATGCTGCTATATGTAATTTGTACTGGATTGATGGCCACACCCCTATTACAAATACAAGGGGCTCAACGCGCGCAGACAAGTGGCAATTTGTACTCATTTTTAGTTATACATGGTTTCTTTAAAAACTATCTTTTTGCACGACAACTTTTTCACCTAAGTTCCTCTGTTTTACAGATGATCATCATGCTACACCCGTCCAGGATACGGCACAACAGAGACACGGGCGCAGACGTGCAGAAGGGACCCGCTCCAAGGATTCTTTTTAGATTAAGACCCTGCGTAAACCTTTTTCTACTGTCTCTTGTTGATACACATCCCTTGAATTCTCATTACAATTGAGAAGGATGTTGACGTCTTGGCATGTGGCCACGTCAGAATAATGCACGTACCTGGACACAAGGGGCTTCTTACAAAGGGCACTATTTAGGCCCGGTTTATACCATAAAGACCGAATACCTTAGGGCGTGTTCGGCATCGCGAGTTTGGCCTTATATGCATCAGCTCCAAATCATTGTCTTTGGTCAAATGTTGGGTTTACCCGGCTCCTGTGTTTTGGTGCCTTACGTTCCACTTTAACGGCTAAGGCAGCACCAGGAGAACTACTGCGATTGTGCCCTGGTTCATCCGGACGAGCACCTCAGTAGACAAAGCCGAAAACTGACTGTCATGATATAGCGTGAGACTGGTCAACCACTTGATGACCTATCGGAATGTTAGAATTCCTCCGCCTTAACGAAGGGCCGTTTTCCGGCCAGGCATGTACGCACCCTGAGATCAGGAGAGTGCGGAGCCACCAGGGGCTATCTAGTAGCTCCACTGTCAATTTCTATGGCTAAGTGAAAGTGTTAAAGCATTATAGTCTGGTTGCCTCGTTCGCTGCGCTATCACCTCCTTTATAGGACCAAGACGTTGGGTTAAGTGTGAACACGCGTTTTTTGCGAGCACCTCTGCATTATATGCGTGGGGGTTGAAGCCGACGACTCCAATCTTTCAGGTTATATACATATATACATAAACGGCCGCACAGGAGGCATCACATTACTTTTCGGCAAAAGTATAAATACAGCCTTACTATATTTCATAAAAACATTGTGTTTACAATGGGAATACATGTCATTCAAACATAATATTCTTCGAGCACTGGGACTCTATCAAACGAGCACCCTCAAGAACCTCTTCAAAATAGTGCTCGGCAGCTACTCGGCCTATGGCCGAAACTTGCGCCGCAACAGTGGTAGCATCCATCTCCGCCCAGTATGCTTTGACACGGGCAAATGCCATCCGCGAGCCTTCTATGCACGCCGACCTCTTCATCGCGTTGATGCGTGGCACCGCGCCAAGGAACTGCTGCACTAAGCTGAAATAGCTGTTCGGCTTCGGCTTCTCCGGCCACAAATGATCTACAACAGACCTCATGGCGAGTCCGGACAACCAATTAAGTTTGGCCCATTCGGCTAGCTGATCAGTCAAGGGAAGCGGACGCTCTGGAATGTTGAATTGCGACCAGAATAACTTGTCCACTTCACGATCTGATTGGTCTTGGAAGTATTCGACCGCATCGACAGCGCTCGCCGCCAAGTCCATATATGCGTCAGCCAAACTCCACAGCCGATCTAGAGGGGCATACCGCGGATCTCCAAACTTCCTCCGCAGCAGAAAGGGCTTCCCAGCCGCAATATCCCCGGCTTCGCGCAACTCCTTCTTCTTCGCCCTCATAGCAGAGCGACTGTCTTTGGTCTCCATAGTGGCCTTCTCAAGGTCCGCTGCCTTCACTCGGTTCTCTTCTTCAAGGAACTGGCAATGGTCGGCAGTGCCTTTTAATTCTATGGCCATCTTGGCCATCCTTCCTTTGCTTTCGCAATGGGCGGCCTTCTCGGCTCTTAACTCTTCGTCCACCTTCAAAGCAGCCGCATTACTAACCCTCGCTTGTTCCTTGGCTCGGGCGAGTTCCGCCCGAAGGATCTCCACGGTGGCAGCTCCGTCTGCAGTCACAACATATTAAAGATACTGGCATCATGCTACTCTTATTATGTGACATTCACCAGAAAACATTACTTACCCTGTGATTCGTCAAGCCGCTTGTTCGCAAGCTCGATGTCGGCGTCTGCCGCATCCAGTTGCCGCTTTAATTCGGCAAAATCACTAGTCTGGCTAGCCACCGGAGCTTCCACCACCTGCACATAAAGGCAGTCGGGTTATTGCCCGGGACTATGATCATCTGTTCGCCGCCGTTCTCGACGACAACCAGAGTCTCAGGGGCTACTATCTACACAGGGCACACCTAACATGTGCGGTACTATCAAATATTATTTCACGTACCTCAAAGCCTGTCAGTAGACTCATAAAGGCTTCATGTAATCCGCTTTCGGCGGACGAAATTATTTCCATCACCATACCCATCAGCGTACGGTGTTCTTCTGATATGGCCGCTCGCCCGAACAGCTCCCTCAGAATGTCCGACCGCATACCAGATGGTGTCGGACTCTTTTGTTTGCTCTCTTCAAGAGCCGGACGTTGGGGACTTCGGGTGACTATGGGATTATCTTCTGGCCTCACCGGATCCGGAGAGGCCCTCCATGACGACACTTCGGGGTCGCCCGCTTCTTGAGCGGAGGAGTCCGGGGGAGGCGTTTTGCTCTCCATCATCTCCGGAAGAAGATCCCCCGAAGACGAGCTCAGCTGAGAAGGGCTAAGACCCGAACTGCATGATATATGCGGCGGTTATTCTCTTTAGAGGAAAGGTAGTATACCTTCACTATTAAAGTATTTTTTGGATCACTTATGACTCGTCGGAGGGTTGATCCCCCCCGCAGACTTTGTGTGGCAAGAGCACCCCCCGAGGCAGGACCCTCTGTTGGAGACTTCTTCTCTCGTTTGGAGGCCTCGGCTTCCGGATCCTCGGAAGGAGTCCTCTTCCTCCCCCGGTTATCCTCCTTTATGGAGGCGCTCATTCCCTCGGTTGGAACTGGCAGCGACGGGGGCCCGCTTCCGTCCATATTATTCCCCCATGTATCTTCCTTCGAGGGCTCCGGGCAAGGTGCGAGCTCGAGCATCTTCTTCAATACCAGATTTTCCAAACCCTCAGGGAGGGGGGCCGAACACCGAATCATCTTTGCCTTTGTTAGCAAGTCCTGGTCAAAGAGCGATCTCTCAGAAATAACTTCATGATGAATAAAAGACGGTGTGTTCGGCTAGAGGATTACTTACTTGTTCGGTGGCGCGGTTACTGCTCAGGCCCACGTCCTTGGTAGTATCCGGACACTCTATTTGAGGTCCGAAGAATGACTTGTACATCTCCTCGTGCGTCAGGCCGAGGAAACTTTGAATGGCACGCGGTCCTTCTGGGTTAAACTCCCACAAGCGAAGGGGCTGGTGTTTGCAGGGCTGGACTCGACGAACCAGCATAACTTGCACTACCACAACCAAATTAAAGTCTCCCTCGAAGAGATCTTGAATGCGGCTTTGCAGTATAGGCACGTCCTTGGCTGGACCCCATCTTAGTCCTCTGCTAATCCATGCCATCAGTTGTGGTGGGGGGCCCGAGCGGAAAGCGGGGGCAGCCGCCCACTTGGCACTTCTGGGAGCCGTGATGTAAAACCACTCCCGTTGCCATAATCCAGACACCTCTGGAAAGGAACCTTTCGGCCACGGAGCTCCTGCCATCTTGCTTATTGACGCGCCTCCGCACACTGCATGTTGCCCCTCGATCATCCTCGGCTTCACTTCAAAGGTCTTGAGCCACAGACCGAAGTGAGGGGTAGTGAGGAGGAAGGCCTCACACACGACAATAAATGTCGAGATGTGGAGAAAGGAGTCCGAAGCTAGATCGTGGAAATCTAGCCCGTAATAGAACATCAAACCCCTGACGAAGGGATCCAGAGTGAGGCCTAGTCCTTGGAGGAAGTGGGAGACGAACACAACGTTCCCGTTGGGTTCGGGAGTGGGGACGACCTGCCCTCGAGCAGGCAGCCGATGCGAAACCTCGGCGGTTAGGTATCTGGCCTCCCTCAACTTCTTGATGTCCTCTTCCGTGACGGAGGAGGGCATCCATCGGCCTTGAAGGCTGGATCCGGCCATGATTGAGGATCCGGAGCACCTGACCTGGGCTTTGGGTGTTAGAACTCGAGGCGGGGGAGGGGTTCGATTGAGCACGAGAGGGGAAAAGCGAAAACCTTGTCCCTTTATAAAGAGGGTGAATATCAAGCGTCCTCTCCGTAGCCGTTTGGGACTTGCCTATAATCTAGGAGTCCTAGACATGGTTGGGTTACCCACGACCGTATTAATGAGAATCCCGTAATTGGGGGAACACGATCTCTGCTTTGACAAGACGTGTCAAGAAACCGCCTTGCGTTATGTGTGGAGGTGGTTGAAGAAAAACGGTTCGAATAATCACCGGGCCATGACATAACGTCATGCTGCCAAAACAAGTCAGCAAATTAGATTTGCGAAAATATTATTCTCTCTACAGTGGTATGTGGAACTTATTTTGCAGGGTCGGACACTATCATTGTATTCAAATCCTTCCGTGGTGTATTCGGAGGAGGAACCCGCCTTGCAATGCCGAAGACAATACTGCGCACCGGACTCATCGTCATTGAAGCCTGGTTCAGGGGCTACTGTGGGAGTCCTGGATTAGGGGGTCTCCGGACAGCCGGACTATCTCCATTGGTCGGACTGTTAGACTATGAAGATACAAGATTGAAGACTTCATCTCGTGTCCGGATGGGACTCTACTTAGCGTGGAAGGCAAGCTAGGAAATATGGATATGGATATCTCCTCCTTTGTAACTGACCTTGTGTAACCCTAACCCTCTCCGGTGTCTATATAAACCGGAGGGCTTTAGTCCATAGGACGAACAACAATCATACCATAGGCTAGCTTCTAGGGTTTAGCCTCTCTGATCTCGTGGTAGATCTACTCTTGTACTACCCATATCATCAATATTAATCAAGCAGGACGTAGGGTTTTACCTCCATCAAGAGGGCCTGAACCTGGGTAAAACATCGTGTTCCCTGCCTCCTGTTACCATCCGGCCTAGACACACAGTTCGGGACCCCCTACCCGAGATCTGACGGTTTTGACACCGACAGTGTCCCTAGTAAGCCTCTACTAGACTAGCTCACTAATCAAAGATGGTTAAATTTCCTAGCCATAGACATGTTTTGTCATTTGATGAATGGGGTAACATCGTTAGGAGAATGATGTGATGGACAAGACCCATCCGTTAGCTTAGCATAATGATAGTTAAGTTTTATTCCTAATGCTTTCTTCATGTCAAATACATTTTCCTTTGACCATGAGATTATGCAACTCATGGATACCGAAGGAATACCTTGTGTGCTATCAAACATCATAACGTAACTGGGTGATTATAAAGATGCTCTACAGGTATCTCCAAAGGTGTTTGTTGGGTTGGCATAGATCGAGATTAGGATTTGTCACTCCGAGTATCGGAGAGGTATCTCTGGGCCCTCTCAGTAATGCACATCATGATAAGCCTTGCAAGCAATGTGACTAATGAGTTAGTTACGGGATTATGGATTATAGAATGAGTAAAGAGACTTGTCGGTAACGATATTGAACTAGGTATAAAGATACCGACGATCGAATCTCGGGCAAGTAACATATCGATGACAAAGGGAATAATGTATGTTGTCATTACGGTACGACCGATAAAGATCTTCATAGAATATGTAGAAACCAATATGAGCATCCAGGTTCAGTTGTTGCTTATTGACCGGAGAGGTGTCTCGGTCATGTATACATAGTTCTCGAACACGTAGGGTCAGCACGCTTAATGTTCGATGACGATTATGTATTATATGAGTTATGTGATTTGGTGACCGGATGTTATTCGGTGTCCCGGATGAGATCAAGGACAAGATCAAGGACATGACGAGGAGTCTCAAAATGGTTGAGTGGTAAAGATTAATATATAGGACGATAGTATTCAGACACCAGAAGTGTTCCAGGGGTACCAGGTACGTATCGGGTCACCGGAAGGGGTTCCGGGCAACTTCCGGCAAACTATATGGGCCTAATGGGCCAAGAGAGGGACAGACCAGCCCCTAAGGGGCTGGTGCGCCCCCTATAGGCCGAATAGGAGGAGAAGGAAAGGAAGGGAAGGGAGAAGGAAAGGGGAGGATTTGGCCTGCCCCTTTCCTTCTCCCCCATCTCTTTCCTTCCCCCTCCGACACTTATGAAAGGGGGGAGGCTGACTTGTAGGAGGCATCCAAGTAGGATTACTCCTACTTGGGGCGCCCTTGCTCCCCTCTCCCTCTCCCACCTATATATATGTGGGGGGCACTACTAGAACCCACAACATTGATTCCTAGCCGTGTGCGGCGCCCCCCTCCACAGTTTACGCCTCCGGTCATATTGTCGTAGTGCTTACGCGAAGCCCTGTGCGGATCACTTCACCATCACCGTCACCACGCTGTTGTGCTGAAGAAACTCTCCCTCGACACTTTATTGTATCAAGAGTTCGAGGGACGTCATCGAGCTTAATGTGTGCAGAACTCGAAGGTGTCGTATGTTTGGTGCTTGATCGGTCGGAACGAGAAGAAGTTCGACTACATCAACCGCGTTGTCAAACACTTCCGCTGTCGGTCTACGAGGGTACGTGGACACACTCTCCCCCTCTCGTGGATATGCATCTCCTAGATAGATCTTGCGTGAGGGTAGGAATTTTTTTGAAATTGCATCCTACGTTCCCCAACAGTGGCATCTGAGCCAGGTCTATGGGTAGATGATATGCGCGAGTAGAACACAAAGAGTTGTGGGCAGTGATCATCATACTGCTTACCACCAATGTCTTATTTTTATTCGACGGTATTGCTGGATGAAGCGGCCCGGACCAACCTTACATGACCATGTTCATGAGACCGGTTCCACCAAGAGACATGCAACTAGTTTTGCATAAAGGTGGCTGGCGGGTGTCTGTTTCTCCAACTTTAGTTGAATCGGATTTGACTGCGGCCGGTCCTTGTTGAAGGTTAAAACAGAAAACTTGATAAAATCACCATTGTGGTTTTGATGTGTAGGTAAGAACAGTTCTTGCTAGAAGCTCGTATTAGCCACGTAAAACATGCAACAACAAAGTAGAGGACGTCTGTCGGGGATATACCCCACGGCGTAAACCGGCCGGAAGTATAACCCGACCGGACTTGGCGGTTTACTTGAGATCCGGCTGGCACTTGGCGATTCACTGGCGATCTGCCCTGACCTGGCGGTTTACAAGCAACCCACTTGGTCATTATGACTCACTGGTGCTCCGGCGTGTGGGACAGACGGATGACAAGGCCCAAGGCCCAGAAGGCCGGTTCACGTTTAATGGTGGGCCAGTTTATGAGGAAAGTGTAAGGATTAATTCTCCTATAAAGGAAGCAAGACCAGGACTCCACTTGTAATGGAGTAATCCTAATCCAACTAGGACTAGTCATGTAAACTGCCCCTTCAACATATATAAGGAGGGGCAGGGCTCCCCAAAGAGGGACAAGCTACAAGCAAGAAGAAACAGTCTTAGGGCTAAACACAAAGAGGAGAGCCGGTTTACGGCGACTCCCTCGTGATGATAATGAGACCTAGCCTCAAATAGCATGTAGGGTTGTTACCGGATGATGTTTCCCGGGGCCCGAAGCTGTCTAAATCCCTGTCTTGTGTTGCGTCTCTCGATTCCGTTCAACCCCTCTCAAGCTACCACATAGATGCGTTGGCCTCGCGACTAAGTCCTGACAATAAGGACATCTGCTGTGACAATTCCACGACAGTTGGCGCCCACCGTGGGGCCTGCGCACGGTGGTGTAGAGTTTTTGAAGGGATTTTTTTCAGGGATCGAGAAGTTTGCAGTTACCGGATGAAGATGAGCCAGTTTGGAAGGATCTGCATCAAGTGGAAGTTTACCAGATTGAGATGAAAATAATTAGGGTTTGACGTTTTGTGCGCCGCCGGCGACGCGAAGCGATTTATCGAAACCAACCAACGGAGGATTGACTTTGTTTGTACGTCGAGTCCTGCAAGCTGTCAAATTGCTGCCTGATCCGCCGAGTCCAATTCGAGACCGATAAAAATTTCTGCTGACTAATCCGCCGAGTCACGGAAAGATTCTACTGCCGGGTTACAGGTTTAAAGCCACGTGGTTTCTGCTAAGGATTGGAGTACTAGTCCTGTACAGTACGTACCTTTTTCTGCTCTATGTGAGATCTACTCAAGGCTGACCAGAAGACTAGTATATGCATGCTCACGAAGATTTGGCGAATAGATTGATTATATGGTATTATATTAAGAGCTTCTACCGAGTCATCATGTGCTAAAAAAAGGGGAAGGTCACGACGGGAGTGGATCAGGCCACGGGTTTGGTCTCCGCCTCGGTCTTTGTTTTCGAGCAGCCGGCTGCGTTCTGCCTCGGTCGTGTCCGAGCCACCGCCGGGAATCCGCTTCTGCCACGCGTCCGCACCCCCGAGCTGCCCCGGTCGCCGCTGCACCTTGAGCCGCCCACCATCGTTGCTTGCCTGGCGACTCGGTCCTCGCCTATGTTTGCCAATGAGAACGCCCTGGTCTCACACGCGAACCGCCTGTACTACCGCCTTCGCTAAAGCCCGTGGTCCTCGCCTCGTTCTCTGCCTGCAGAGGCTTGCCTGCGCTGCGCTGTGGCCGGTTCCGCATCGCCACTGCTCCGGGTCAGGCTCCGCCCCACGCGCCGACGAGCCGCTGCCCGGCTGCCTTTCTGCTACGCCATGAGTCACGGCACGTCAAGCCGTCTTGGCCTCTGAGCTGTTTCATCACCATTCGCGCCAGGAACCGCCCCGCGACTCCGCCAAACTCGAGCTGTTGCCCTTGCCATTGCGGCACATGCCGCCTACCGTCACTACTGCTTGGCCCGCCAAGTCGCCTACTACCGCTTCCATACGTGTTGACCCGCCGTTTGCGCAACACCGGCCAAACCTCGGGTCACCGCTGCCGCCCGGTCGACCCTGAGCCGCCTGGGTCATGATTCGACTCCGCCGGTTTACTTCCGCCTCGCTTCGGCCTCCGAGTCACCGCATGTGGCTGTGTTGAGCCGCCCCGGCACGAGCGGTTCTACCCTGATTGGTTTGACCCTCCTGCAGTTGCCAGCTGTGTTGCCATGCGGCCACGCACCGTTCAACCTTCATCAGCCAGCCCTTCACATCGCTGGGCTGTCCTTCACCTGGAGCTGCCGAAGTTATGACCCTCCGGCGCCTCCATTGAGCCGCCGTCGCGGTTCCCTCTACTATGGCTGGCCTGCCTCCAAAGCCTCGTTGACGGGGCCGTCACCGCGAGCCGCGTACACTCAGAACCACCGCCCGCCTCGGGATGGGGTGGTGACTGACCGAGCCTACAAGCCGCCGACGACGTCTCGAGGGCCGGCGCATGCTTAAACCGCCAGTCTCGCGCTGGGTCGCCGCCACCACCACTTGGGCCCAGCAGGACCCTGCCTCGCCGGATCACCCACCTGGGCTCAGCACCTGCTGTCGTAACCCACCGCTGCCGCCCCGGTTTAAGGTCTCCTGAAATAAGAGTCGCCCCGGTTTAAGATCTCTTCAAGAGAGTGGTTTAAGCACTGTGAAACTGCCATGGATTATTCATGGGCGCTATATATATGGATTATCCATCGTCCGGACAAGTCAGGTGATGTTTATCTAAGTTATTTTGTTGACATATATTGTTTTTATAAAGGGAACAATTACTTTCGACTGTATATTTTGATATGCAGGACAATTATTCATTATAAACGTGGTTTATACCATGTGTGCGGAGCATGCGCTGGCAACGCCCTGCCCGGTGTTCATCTGTGCCACATTACACGGTGAATGGACATGTACAAGATGCCGCCCTTACGGCCTGGTTTACATCAGCTTGTTGGGACCGCACCCGCGATTAGCTCACCCGTCTGTGCCGGTTTACGCCACGGGTGCCGATTTTCCCCGTCCACACCGGCTTACAATGCCGCCATCGGTTCATCTGTCCGAGCTGCCTCTAATGATGCGGTCGTCTTTGTCGTTCGTCTCTCGCGGCCTGGTCTACATCAACATACCGGGCCGCACCTTTCTGCATGAAGCTGTTTATTGAATATGAGCAAGTCACAGCTTGGGTAGCCCGGTTTTTCTTTCAACAAAATGGAGGCAAATTATCATATACTATCAATCGTCATCTGCACTGGATGGCTCAATGGGAAGGTGCACAAGTCGCCGCCACTACAGTTTTGTTAAACTTCAAATCGCCAGTTGGAAGGAACCATTGGCCGAGTTGCTGACACGGCTCATACGGGATCATTTATAACCCGCCACAGTCACCTCAGCCTACTGTGGATTTACATTGCGTTATCAACACCAATGATATATACCTTATGCTATGGTCAAAGTACGGAGAATCTCAAGACAACTCCTTGAGTCATCTTAAGACTCGGGGGCTACGATGATATGATTCAGCAAGTCTTGCCAGTTTCAGCAAATTCAAGTGCCCCAGGATGTTGAAGGGAAAGATAACCTGATCCCGAAGGCTACTGTTATATTTAAAGGCCGTCAGAAATATTCCGGTTCACAATGATGCTTCCGGTTTATAGTCCAGTTTAAAGAAAATCGCATCTCCCACACAACGCTAAAGCCCTTAGCATCTAATTCAAATCCGGTTTAAGAGGAAACTATCTCTTGCAAAAGCTCTAATGCTCTCAAATCCGGTTTAACAATGTCCGGTTCAAAAAGGAATTAACTTCTCACAAGTTCGAGTTTAAAGGCCGTCAGAAAATTTCCGGCTGAAAATGAAGATTCAGGTTTAAAATCCGGTTCAAGGGAAAGATGTCTCCCACAAAGCTTTGAAGCTATCAATATCCGGTTTAATATCCCAGCTCAAGAAGAATTTATCTCTTGCAAACATTTAAAGTTGCCAAAGAGGGCCTGCAACCATGATGCGCGGTTCAACATGGGTATCCTGCTTTATTGGCTCATCATGTGTGGTTACACGGAGTTCATGTCTTAAAGTGGTCTCCGGTTTACCCCTTGAGTTAGCTTTTCAAAAGCTCTATATTATATCACTTGGGGGCTTTGGTCGTGTCCGAACCATAGCAACACCTTTTGATAGGCGTAAAGCCACAACATCACTTGGGGACTTGTGGTCACGTCTAAACCATAGTCACGCCTCTTGATCGGCCCTGTGCCACAGCATCACTTGGGGGCTTTGGTCGAACCCGAACCATCGCTACACCTTTTGATCGGCGTAATGCCAATGCATCATTTGGGGACTTGGTCAAATCTGAACCATAGTCACGCCTCTTGATCGGCCTAGTGCCGCAGCATCACTTGGGGGCTTTGGTCGAACCCGAACCATCGCTACACCTCTTGATCGGCGTAATGCCAATGCATCATTTGGGGACCTAGCTGACTCGAACCATAGCTACGCCTTCTGGGGGCTTGGTCGTGTCCGACCATGGTAATGCCTCTTGATCGGCTCAAAGCCTCATTTGCAAATGGTTTTATCTTTGCCTTTGCTTAAATTCTGTTCTTTTTGCTAAAGACCTTTTTCTTTTGTTGCGTTTTAAACCACCATTGTTAATCCGGTTCGACGGTCAATTACAAATTGATGAAACACGGTCAAATCTTAATCCGGAAACTATCTACCCGGTTTGATTTTCTGTTACCATCTTATTATAAAGTAAATCGGCGTTCATTAACCCGGCTTGGCTTTCAACTACAAGTTGTTAGTACACGATCAAGTTATAATCCGGAGACTGTCAGCCTGGTCTGGTTTGACTACGAGTCGCCAGTATTATATATGGATAATCCGGTGTCTATCACAACCCGGTACGGTTTTATCATAAACCGGCACAATATGGAAGGAGTTATCAGTACTCAAGATTGGGATTATCACCCTTACTACAAAAAGTTGGTAAACCAACGATGTGATTCAATATCACAGGTATGATATATTTCATATTTGATTGTTATTAAGTGCAGCCTTGGTTATAAACCCGGATTATATGTTGGGCATTATGACCCATCCGGCGGTAAACCGCCAGGACACTTTAAACTTGTTGTATGCAGAAACAGGTTGAATAAAGCATGATTATAAATCGCCGGCGTTTCTTAAACCGGCCTGGCTTTCGACTATATGTCGCCAGTATGATGATAAATTATCCGGTGTTTATTAAACCGGCCTGGCTTGGGACTATAAGTCGCCAGTATATATTTGGATTGCGCCATTGGAATCATGCGCTTATATATCATTGGGTTATATTATTCAAATAGCCAAACTTGGCTGAATTTTCATTATGATATTGAATGAATAAGGTTTTCATACCGAATTATATTATCTTGAATAGCCAACATGGCTGGATTTTATTATGGTTATTAATAACCGGTATTATTGAGGTTTTCAAAGTTGCTTTAGCGCAATGGCTATTATTTTATCAAAGGATATGATTTATTCTACAATGGAAGGAATAGTCCTGAGTCGCTGCAGGCTTACGACCCGGCACTTGGGGGCTACATTATTCAGATTGAGATTACATGCAAGTCTCATGTCGCTGCAAGCATGCATCGTGACACTTGGGGGCTAATGCAAAGTCATTTTTATTAGTCTTATTGAAGACCCGACTCATCACATCATAATGAGCCGGTGTAACACCCCGGATGTAACTTTCCCAATTTGTACGCCAACTCTTGCCGTTTCCGGCGTTAAGTTATTTTATTTTCTCGGGTTCGGGTTTTTGTCTCCGTGTGTTGTTGTTGTTGTCATGCATCTCATATCATGTCATCATGTGCGTTGCATTTGCATACGTGTTCATCTCATGCATTCGAGCATTTTCCCCGTTGTCCGGTTTGCATTCCGGCGCTTCGTTCTCCTCCGGTGGCCATTTCTAGCTTTCTTTCGTGTGTGGGGATTAAACATTTCCGGATTGGACCGAGACTTGTCATGCGGCCTTGGTTTACTACCAGTAGACCGCCTATCAAGTTTCGTGTCATTTGGACTTCGTTTGATACTCCAACGGTTAATCGAGGGACCGAAAAGGCCTCGTGTGTGTTGCAGCCCAACACCCCTCCAATTTGGCCCAAAACCCACCAAACTCTGCTTCATCATCTAGAGCGTTCGATCACGATCGCGTGGCCGAAAACCGCACCTCATTTGGACTCTCCTAGCTCCACTTATGCCTATAAATAGCCCCCCCTGTTTTCGGATCTCTCTCCCTCTCCAAAACCCTATAAAAAAGATCCCCGCGCGCCGGACACGTCCGTCGGCGACCGCGGCCAACCGGGAGGCGCCATGTGTCCCCGCCGACCTCCTCCTCCGCGCGGCCCGGCGAGCCCGCGGGAGGCCCGCCCCT
>NC_041382.1:146219715-146279872 GCF_002162155.2 Triticum dicoccoides | reverse complement strand
ACCGCCCGGCCTCGCCGCCCCCGGCCTCTCCCTCCTCGACTTCCGTGCTCCGGTGTACAGTGCGTGCCGGCGAGCCTCGGGAAGCGTGCAGATCTGAGATCCGAAATTTGACGGTTGACTTTTCTCCTCCGAACCCTAATTTTTGTGCATACTTTAACCGGTGATATCTCCGCATCCGTAGCTCCGATTTAGACATATAGTATATCAAAATGTTCGTCTCAATGAGTACATCATTTCATTCCATTGCATCATTTTCATTTGAGCTCATCTGGATGCCCGAAATGCTGTTAGAAGGAGGCTTCGTGAGTTATTTGTCAGATCTGCTATTTCATCTTAGACTTTTGTCATTTTTGCCATGATTATTGTGTGCATGATATGCATGTGAGTCCTTCATATGTTTTGTTAAGGGTCTTGTTATCTTTCCAGAGGTGCAACCCATGCATTTTTAGGATGTGTGTGGTGACTTGTGCAAGCTTGCAAAGTGAGGCACCCGGTAAATCTGTTTTCAGGGACTTAGTAGTTTTCACTAAGTCTGGGATTATTTAGTTCATGATGCCATATGTTCATGCTATTTTCCTAGTGATCCGTGCCTCTTTTGAGGATGATCAGTAAGGGAGTTTTGTTAATCTTGTAGTGCTCTATCCATCCATGTCTTTGTTTGCAATTATGGAGCAACCTAGCTTGAGTCAATCGAGCTCTACTTTTGCTTCATTGTGAATCTGGGCAGATTGTCAACTTGTTTGCGATTTTGCCGATGTTATTGTAGTTGATCCGTGCATGCTATGCCATTGTTCTTGCCATATCTGTCTTGTATTTTGTGCCTTCTTAAGGGATGTATGCTTGTATTGCCATGACTTGCTCTGTAGTGAGTGCATCGAGCTCGTAAACATGCCTTCGTGAGTTATGTTTCAGCATGTCCCAGTTTTCACTAAGTATGAAAATTGATTATGTTTTTGCTATGTTCGTGTGCTTGTTAGTATATTTTGTGATCCCTTTTGGCTCAAGGTCACTAAGGGACTTTTGTTAAGCTTGTTGAGTAGCTCCATGGCATGTCTTTCTTTGTCATGTTCAGGTCCTGTAGCATGTTGTTTTGTTGTTCCGAAGAGGGCTATATGACCTGAAATTCCAGACAAGTGTTGATTTCACTAAGTCTGAGATCTGTTTTACCATTTGCGTTTTTGCCATGCTTGTTTGAACCTGTTAATGGATGAATTGGCCGTAGCTCAGTGCTAGACTTTTGTTAAGCCTCTTGTGTGCATCCCTGCCATGTATTTTGTTGTCATGTTTGGGTGCTGTAGCATGTTCATCTCATTGCATTTAGATGCCTACTTGCTGTAAATTGCAGACCGGTGTCATTTTTGAATCGCTTGCCATTTCCAAACCGTAACTCCGATTCCGGCGTTCTTTATATCATTTTCAAGCGATTTCATCTCATCTTTCCAGTGGCACCCTTGAAATTCCAAGTTGAGGCCAGGTTCATGCATTTCCTGTCATATCTTGCATTTTGCATCCCGCATCGCATCCCGCATAGCATATCATCTTTGCATCGTGTTGCTTGAGTTTGCACGCGGTTGATTGTATCCTTGTTGCTGTTTGTCTTGTTTGGGTAGAGTCGGGAGACGAGTTCGCTAATGAGGAGCCCGTTGGGTTTGCTCTTGAGGATCCAGTCAACTCTGACAACTGTGCAGGCAAGATGATCATACCCTCGAAATCACTACTATCTTTGCTATGCTAGTTTGCTCGCTCTTTTGCTATGCCATTGCTACGATGCCTACCACTTGATTGCAAGCCTCCCAAATTACCATGTCAAACCTCTAACCCAGTATTGTCCTAGCAAACCGTTGATTGGCTATGTTACCGCTTTGCTCAGCCCCTCTTATAGCGTTGCTAGTTGCAGGAGAAGATTGGAGGTCGTTCCTTGTTGGAACCTTTATTTACTTGTTGGGATATCATTATATTGCTATGTTATCTTAATGCATCTATATACTTGGTAAAGGGTGGAAGGCTCGGCCTCTCGCCTAGTGTTTTGTTCCACTCTTGCCGCCCTAGTTTTCCGTCATATCGGTGTTATGTTCCCAGATTTTGCGTTCCTTACGCGGTTGGGTTATAATGGGAACCCCTTGATAGTTCGCCTTGATTAAAGCTTTTCTAGCAATGCCCAACCTTGGTCTTACCATTTGCCATCTAGCCTCTTTTTCCCTTGGGTTACCGGAGCCCAAGGGTCATCTTATTTTAAACCCCCCCCCCCCGGGCCAGTGCTCCTCTGAGTGTTGGTCCGAACTGAGCTGCCTGTGGGGCCACCTCGGGGAAACTTGAGGGTTGGTTTTACTCGTAGCTAGTCTCATATGAGTGTGCCCTGAGAACGAGATATGTGCAGCTCCTATCGGTATTTGTCGGCACATTCGGGCGGTGTTGCTGGTCTTGTTTTAACCTGTCGAGATGTCTTGTTGTACCGGGATACCGAGTCTAATCGGAATGTCTCGGGTGGAGGTCTATTCCTTCGTTGACCATGAGAGCTTGTCATGGGCTAAGTTGGGACTCCCCTGCAGGGATTGATCTTTCGAAAGCCGTGCCCGCGGTTATGGGCAGATGGGAATTTGTTAATGTCCGGTTGTAGATAGCATGAACCTTAACTTAATTAAAATGAATCAACTGAGTGTGTTACCGTGATGGCCTCTTCTCGGCAGAGTCCGGGAAGTGGACACGGTGTTGGAGTAATGTTTGCGCAGGTTGTTCTCTAGCTTCTCGCCCGTGCTTTGCCTCCTCTTCTCGCTCTCTTTTGCGAATAAGTTAGCCACCATACTTGCTAGTCGCTTGCTGCAGCTCCACTCATATTTTACCTAGCCATACCTATAAGCTTGAATAGTCTTGATCGCGAGGGTGCGAGATTGCTGAGTCCCTGTGGCTCACAGATTACTATTACACCAGATGCAGGGCCCGATGATTCCGCTCCAGGAGACGCGTATGAGCTCAAGTGGGAGTTCGATGAAGACTCTCAACGATACTACGTTTCCTTTCCCGATGATCAGTAGTGGTGCCTAGTTGGGGGTGATTGGGACCGTGTCACATGTTGGGTTCTCTTTTATTTTGGCGCCGTAGTCGGGCCATGAGTGTTGGTTGATGTAATGTTATTTATGTACTTGATTGACGTGGCGAGTGTAAGCCAACTATGTTATCTCCCTTTTATTATTCATATTACATGGGATGTTTGTGAAGATTGCCTAACTTGCGACATATGCCTTCAATGCGATTATGTCTCTAAGTCGTGCCTCGACACGTGGGAGCTATAGTCGCATCGAGGGTGTTACAGCCGGCCCTTGGGGGCTACACATCACTGCTCAAGTCTACATGATTATATTTACAAAGTCCCTGCCCATTATTGCATAATGACCTGGCCCTTGGGGGCTACATTGGTTGAAGTTTTATGGGCATCAGTCAATTACAAGTCCCAGGTTGCTGCAAGCATGACAACCCGGCACTTGAGGGCTACATAATATGGAGTATTCAGTTTTTACTAGTGACTGGGATGAACAACATGGATTTCTTCAAAATTGGCAGTATTTATATTGAAGCAAGTCTTAAGCCATCACTTTGTTCTGCTCGAAGACTTGGGGGCTACAAGTATTATATTATTATCGAAGAAATATTTTCAAATTCTCTGTTTGAGCAAACCAGATTGAACCGGCGTTGGCAACAATCATGAACCGGCATTAGCAACAATCATGACCCGGAATTATCGGTTTTTATAACCCGGTAATTTTGGTAATATTGAACCAGCAAGTTTTACATCTTCAAACCGGCCGGATATCGGATGAGTATTTCAAGACCAAAATTTCTTAAGCCGGCGCTTTGGAAGCCGACTCAAGTGGATTATTCTTCACAATATTTTCTTATGAGAAACCAACGTCAGTAATTTAAAGTATGAAGATGGTTATTGATCCGGATTTTCTAGAAGGAGGGAATGACAAGGACTTAAGGATGATCAGGTGCCGGTCTACAAGAATTCTTAACCCGGAGCACAACCCGCCAAATTTGTTCTTATGTTTATGTTGCTGATCAGTTTAACATGGACAAATCCAAATTAAACTGGGGGCTAATGTCGGGGATATACCCCACGGCGTAAACCGGCCGGAAGTATAACCCGGCCGGACTTGGCGTTTACTTGAGATCCGGCTGGCACTTGGTGATTCACTGGCGACCCGCCCTGACCTGGCGGTTTACAAGCAACCCACCTGGTCATTATGAATCACTGGTGATCCGGTGTGTGGGACAGACGGATGACAAGGCCCAAGGCCCAGAAGGCCGGTTCACTTTTAATGGTGGGCCGGTTTATGAGGAAAGTGTAAGGATTAGTTCTCCTACAAAGGAAGCAAGACTAGGACTCCACTTGTAATGGAGTAATCCTAATCCAACTAGGACTAGTCATGTAAACTGCCCCTTCAACATATATAAGGAGGGGCAGGGCTCCCCAAAGAGGGACAAGCTACAAGCAAGAAGAAACAGTCTTAGGGCTAAACACAAAGAGGAGAGCCGGTTTACGGCGACTCCCTCGTGATGATAATGAGACCTAGACTCAAACAACATGTAGGGTTGTTACCGGATGATGTTTCCCGGGGCCCGAAGCTGTCTAAATCCCTATCTTGTGTTGCGTCTCTCGATTCTGCTCAACCCCTCTCAAGCTACCACATAGATGCGTTGGCCTCGCGACTAAGTCCTGACACTAAGGACATCTGCCGTGACAATTCCACGACAACGTCTAACTTGTTTTTGCAGGGCATGTTGTGATGTGATATGGTCAAGACATGATGTGATATACGTTATTGTATGAGATGATCATGTTTTGTAAAAGTTATCAGCAACTAGCAGGAGCCTTATGGTTGTCGCTTTATTATATGAAATGCAAACGCCATGTAATTGCTTTACTTTATCACTATGCGTTAGCGATAGTTGTAGAAGCAATAGTTGGCGAGACGACCACAACGCTATGAAGGAGATCATGACGGTGCTTTGGATATGGAGATCGAAGGCACAAGATGATGATGGCCATATCATGTCACATATTTTGATTACATGTGATGTTTATATTTTATGCATCTCATTTTGCTTAGTACGGCGGTAGCATTATAAGATAATCCCTTACTAAAATTTTAAGGTATAAGTGTTCTCCCTGAGTATGCACCGTTGCGACAGTTCGTCGTGCTGAGACACCACGTGATGATCGGGTGTGATAAGCTCTACGTTCACATACAGCGGGTGAAAGACAGTTTTGCACATGCGGAATACTCGGGTTAAAGTTGATGAGCCTAGCATGTACAGACATGGCCTCGAAACACTGGAGACCAAAAGGTCGAACGTGAATTATATAGTAGATATGATCAACATAGAGATGTTCACCGTTGAAAACTACTCCATCTCACGTGATGATCGGACATGGTTTAGTTGATATGGATCACGTGATCATTTAGATGAGTCGAGGGATGTCCATCTAAGTGGGGCTTCTAAAGTAATATGATTGACTGAACTTAATTTATCATGAACTTAGTCCTAACAGTTTTTGCATATCTATGTTGTAGATCAATGGCCTGTGCTACCGTTCCCTTGAATTTTAATGTGTTCCTAGAGAAAATGAAAGATCGTGGATGTCACCTAGAGGGGGGGGTGAATAGGCGATTTAATATAATTATGGTTTAGGCTTGAACAAATGCGGAATAAACCTAGCGGTTAATTTGTCAAGCACAAAACCTACAACAACTAGGCTCACCCATGTGCACCAACAACTTAAACCAAGCAAGATAAACAACTATGTGATAGCAAGATATATGACAAGAAACAATATGGCTATCACAAAGTAAAGTGCATAAGTAAAGGGCTCAGTAAGAGATAATTGAGGCACACGGAGACGAGGATGTATCCCGAAGTTCACACCCTTGCGGATGCTAATCTTCGTTTGGAGTGGTGTGGAGGCACAATGCTCCCCAAGAAGCCACTAGGGCCACCGTAATCTCCTCACGCCCTCGCACAATGCAAGATACCGTGATTCCACTAAGGGACCCTTGACGGCGGTCACCGAACCCATACAATTGGCAACCCTTGGGGTGGTCACCGAACCCGTACACTTTGGCAACCCTTAGGGGCGGTCACCAGAACCCATCAAATTGCTCGGGGTGATCTCCACAACCTAATTGGAGACCCCGACGCTTGTCCGGAGCTTTACATCACAATGATTGAGCTCCGAACACCACCAACCGTCTAGGGCGCCCAAGCACCCAAGAGGAACAAGCTCAAGGGTACCAAGCACCCAAGAGTAATAAGCTTCTCAACTTGTAACTTCCACGTATCACCGTGGAGAACTCAAATCGATGCACAAATGCAATGGCAAGGGCACACGGCGTGCCCAAGTCATTCTATCTCAAATCCCACCAAAGCAACTAATGCTAGGGAGGAAAATGAGAGGAAGAACAAGAAGTAGAACACCAAGAACTCCAAGATCTAGATCCAAGGGGTTCCCCTCACATAGAGGAGAAAGTGATTGGTGGAAATGTGGATCTAGATCTCCTCTCTCTTTTCCCTCAAAAACTAGCAAGAATCCTTGGAGGAATTGAGAGTTAGCAAGCTCAAAGAAGGTCAACAGTGGGGGAAGAACATGAGCTTAAAGGATAAGGTTCAAAGGGGAAGAAGATCCCCTTTTAAAGGAGCGGGAAAATCCAACCGTTATCCTCACAGCCCGCACCAAGCGGTACTACCGCTAGGGCGACAGTAGCCAAAAGAAACACGGCTACAATGGGGAAACAGGGCGGTACTACTGCCGGAGCGGTACTATCGCCCGCCCTTGCGGTACTACCGCAAGGGTAGTATTCAACGGCCACACAGGTGCAGCACATGACAGTATACACAGTGAGGTGGCGGTACTACCGTTGGGGATAGCGGTACTACCGCGCGTCCACAGATGTAAAAAATTACTGTCGCGCCTACATCCGCTGGAGTTAGCTTCGAGTAGAAAGCTGGCACGGTACTACCACTCACAGGGAGCGGTACTACCGCATAGGGGTGGAAGTAAAAAATTACTTCCGCGCCTACTTCCATGTGTGACAACGTTCTGGACTAGAGGCAGCAGTACTACCTCTCACCAGGAGTGGTACTACTGCTGAACCCTGCGGTACTACCGCTCCCTTGAGCAGTACTATAGCACACCACAGATGCTTTAGCACTTGGCTGCCTTCATACCGCAGCTAATGACAACAGAAGGATATAATAAAACCAGAACTGCCATAACTTCTGCAAATGAGGTCCGAATTGAGAAAACTCAAGCTTGTTGGTTATAGTAAGAAGAGGCAGGGGAGCTATGCCTAACAAATAGAGGAGTGAAACCTCCAACAGAGAAGAACCGCCATAGCCTCCAACATCAAAAACATCATAGAAGATGCATGTGAACTCCGTTTTTGATGAACTCGAGCTTTTCATCAAGATGACCAAAAGCTCTAAGACTCACAAATAAAACCAAACAAGAACCAAGAAAGATGATGCAAGGATGCAATGGTTTGAGCTCTCTATGAATGATACGATCAAGCTAATCATCAAGAGCCCCCCTTGATAGTACGACAATCGATCCTATAACCCGGTCTCCCAACTACCACCATGAGACTGGTAAAATAGAAAACCTATCAAGGGCAAACCTCTGCCTTGCACTTGAGCTAGATGATGACGATCTTGACTCCCTCAAGTTGGACCACCATTCTTGATTGCGTTAGCTCGATGAAGACTAGTTGATTTCTCCCCCATACTCCACTATGGGTGAGCCACTCTTCCACACATCTTCACAAGTCCATTGTCACCATAATGGACGACAAGCTTCAAGCATTTGATCTCTCCATGATGCTCCACTTGAACTTGCACACCGCAACCTAACCCCACAATGAACTCTTCACGAATACCATGGGTTAGCACACAAAGCGTAATGGACAATGCTTACCACACCATGGGATCACTTGATCCCTCGGTACATCTTGTATGCTTTGTGTGTTGAATCTTTCCAACTCTCTTCAATTGGATGATGTCTTGAAGGTAGACATGAATGATCACACAATCTTCTTCTTCAAGAAATGCTTGCAATAAGATCAACACTCACATGCCCAATCTTTGGATAATCCCTTAATAGCACCTTGGTCAACTCATAAACTCCTTGAAACCAACACATGGACTTCAAGAAAGCCTATGGACAAATCCTTCAAATATAACTCAATGCAACCATTAGTCCATAGAGATTGTCATCAATTACCAAAACCACACATCGGGGCACCGCATGTCCTTTCAGAAAGCTAAGTTGAAAGACGATGGTAGCAACTACACGGACTGGGTACGTAACTTGAGGATTATCCTCATTGTTGCACAGAAGAATTGTGTCCTTGATGCACCGCTAGGTGACAAGTCCCCTCCCGCTAATGTAGACACTTTGAACATCTGGCAGACGCGGTCTAATGACTACTCTATAGTTCAGTGTGCCATGCTCTACGGCTTAGAATCGGGACTTCAAAGACGTTTTTAACGTCATGGACCATATGAGATGTTCTAGGAATTGAAGTTAATATTTCAAGAAAATGCCCGAGTTGAGAGATATGAGTCTCCAACAAGTTCTATAGTTTTATGGTGCGGAATATTGATGCTTGATCCCCTCATCACTAAGAAACTCATCCAAGGTGTAGTTCTTGAACTCGATGCCATTGTCACTTCTTATTGTCAAGATCTTTGCATTGTGTTGACGTTGTGCCTCATTTGCAAAGTTGATGACAGTTTGTTAGGTCTCACTCTTCCTCTTGAAGAAGTATACCCAAGTGTATCTTGAATAATCATCCACAATCACCAAGCAATAATTCCTACCCCCAAGACTATCAAAAGATGGAGGCCCAAAGAGATCCATGTGAAGGAGCTCCAAAGGCCTCTTCGAGAAAATGATAGTCGTGGGAGGGTGAGCCTTTTCATGTAGCTTTCCTTCGATACAAGCACTACAAGCACGATCTTGGCAAAACTAACATTTGTTAGTCCACGGACATGGTCCCCCTTGAGAAGACTTTGCAAAGATCTCATATTTACATGGGCTAGACGGCGATGCCAAAGCCATCCCACGTCAACTTTAGCCATTAGGCATGTCGCGGTCTTAGTGAGTCGCTCCGAAAAGTTGATCACATAGAGACCGTTTTCGACATGCCCAACAAAGGCTACTTTAAGAGTCTTGCTCCACAAGAGGGCCGCGGTATCAACATCAAAGAAGGTGGCAAAACCCATGACTGCTAGTTGACGAACGGAAAGTAAATTGTATGCAAGGGACTCAACAAGCATGACCTTCTCGATCGTAAGATCATGAGAAATGACAACCTTGTCGAGTCCCAATACCTTAGAGGACGAGGCGTCACCCCACTCGATGTTGGTGGGCATGGATGGAATCTTTTGCACGTCCACCACCAAGTCCTGCTTCCGGTCATATGATTAGTAGCTCCACTATCGAGCAACCATGAACCCCCGTCGGAAGCAAACACCTACAAGAGATCAATGCTTGGTTTTAGGTACCCATTTTGTAATGGGTCCTTTGATGTTAGTAACAAGGGTCTTAGGAACCCAAATAGACCATTCAATGTACTCATAAGGAGAACCAACCAATTTGGCATAAACATGCCCATCTCTAGCACGGCACAACACATAAGAAGGGTTAAAGTCGCCGGCTTTGTTGGGAAGGAAAGCGTTGCCCTTCTTGGCATCACTACCCCTCACGGTGTTCTTCTCCTTCTCCTTAGTAGCACCCTCTCCCTCCTTCACAAAGGTTTGATTGAGAGGAGGAGGTCGTTTGGCCTTGTCATTCTTCTTCTTATTCTTGGACTTGGGCACGTACCCAATCCCTTCCTTGGCCACAACTCCCTTTTGGTTGGTCAAAAGGTCGTTGAGGTTCTTCTCGCCTTGTATGCAAGACACAAGACCTTTCTCAAGTTGCACCTTTAACTTAGCGTTCTCATCAACAAGATGTACATGCTCACAACATAGGTTAGTAGCATTTGCATTATCAATTAACATCATATGAGGAAAAGTGGCTTTCTCCTTAGTTAGCTTTACTTGAAGTTGATCATGAGACTCTTTGAGGCTAGCATGAGCACCCTTCAAGACCTTGTGAGCCTTGTCAAGTAGGTGAGACTCCTCTTTGAGTCTAGCAAGATCAACCTCAAGCTTGGCCTTCTAGGAGTTTAGCACACGAGAAACAACAAGAGTATGATCAAAATCTTTCTTTAACTTAGCGTGATCAACGTTGTGTGACTCCTCAAGAGCCAAACGAAGACCACGCTCTTCCTCAAGAGCATTGGAAAGATCCGAAATCTCATCGGCATAGTCACGATATGCCCCTCCATCTTGGAGATAGTATCTTCGTGAGCCTCGATCATGTCATTGGCTTCACCAAGTTGTTCCAAGAGAGCAACGAAATGCTTCTTGGATTTACCCTTGAGTTTACCCATAAAGGACTCAAACTCATTTTCCTCCACACTAGATCCCTCATATTATCAATGCAATCCGTCAAGGAAGGATTATTAATGATGGTAGTTTTGATGTTGGGGGTTACCTTGTTGGTGGCTTTAGCCATGAGGCACTTGGCGGTGATGTTCTCATTGGGTGAGTCGAAGAGAGACACTCGTGGAGTTGTTGTAATGACAACGGAGGCCATGGCAACCGACTCACCATCTTCATCATCATGATCGCCCTCATGGTACTCTTCTTGAACCACCAACGCCTTGTGAGGGGTCTTCTTGGTGAAGTTGCTCTTGTTTGGGAAAGACTTGGCTTTGTCCTTTCGGATGAGCTTGCCACCATTGTCTTCCCTCTTCTCATATGGGAACTCCACAACAAAATGGCTCACATTCCACAATTATAGCAAGTCCTCACACGTTTCTTGCTCTTCGTGCCACTTGAGATGTTCTTGTTGAAGTTTGGCCTTGAGTATTTCTTGCTCCAAAATTGCCTTGAAGCAAGTGCCATGTGTTCATGATAGGCATACTTTGTATCTTCGGGGTTGCTTTCCTCTTCTTCCTCTTCTTCTTCAACACCAACCTTGGCCTTCAATGCAAGGTTGGGCTTCTTTGCCCTTTGAGAGCGAAGCACCGCATTGTCGACGGTCTTGTCCAAGATGCTCATAGCCACAAACTCATCCAACACTTCACTTGAGGACAAGGTGTGGAAGTCCGTCCTTTGACGAATGATGGAGGACATAGCCTTGTGGTAAGGCATCATTGCCTTTAGGAATTTGCGCTTGATCCAATTGTCATCCGTGTCCTTGCTCCCATGATCTCGGAGTGAAACCGCGAGTTTGGTTACTCTTCGATAAAGCTCATGAGGTTCTTCATCTTCCTTCATAGCAAACTCATCGGCTTCATCTTGCACCACTTCATAGTTAGAGCATTGAATGCTTGCGCTTCCCTGGTAGAGAGAAACAACTTGGTGCCATGCATCTTTGGCTATGGCGTAGGGCCGGAGGTGAGGAAGATCTTCGGGTGGAATTGCATCTTGGATGATGAAGAGAGCATTCTCATTGAATTGATTGTCCGCAGCTTCTGTTGGAGTGAAGTTGCTTCGGTCATGTGGATACAAACCTTCTTCAATGATTCTCCAAAGATTAGTATTCACATGATTTAAATGACGCTTAAACCGATAGACCCAAGAATCAAAGTCCTCATTTTTCACAATCTTAGGGGGAGGACCGGCATGATTCAAATGAGTAGAGGGAATCGGTCCACCATACACGAGTGGAGGTTCCACATGGGCAAAGGTGCCGGTGCCATTCTTACCACTAGACGAAGGAGCTTTTTCACTAATAGCATCCCCCTTGTCGGAGTTATTATCCGTCACCTTGTTAATGGGATCACCCACTTTCAAAGCTGCGGTGGATAGTTTAAGCCCTTCTATGAATTTATTAAACATGCTTTCAACCTCGGTCATCATGGAGGTTTTCAATGTTTCCAAGGCCACATTGAATTCCTCACAAGAGATCGTGGTTTCCCCATGGCCCGTAGACGAGATAGGATTCACACCGGAGTGCTCCTCCACACCGTCTACGGTGTAAACCATACTCTTCGGACGGTAAAGTCCTTAGTAAAAAGACGAGGCTCTGATACCAATTGAAAGGATCGATATAGTTGACTAGAGGGGGGTGAATAGGCAACTAACAATTTTTAGCTTTTCTTTACCAAATTAAACTTTGCATCAAAGTAGGTTGTCTAGATATGCTACTAGGTGGGAAACCTATATGATACAACAACAACAAGCACACAAGCAAGCAAGGTATATAACACAAATAAGCTTGCACAAGTAAGGGGACGAGATAACCAAGAGTGGAGCCAGTGAAGACGAGGATGTGTTACCGAAGTTCCTTCCTTTTGAGGGGAAGTACGTCTCTATTGGAGAGGTGTGGCGGCACAATGCTCCCCAAGAAGCCACTAGGGCCACCATATTCTCCTCACGCCCTCACACAATGCGAGGTGTCGTGATTCCACTATTGGTGCCCTTGGAGGCGGCGACCGGACCTTTACAAACAAGGATGGGGCAATCTCCACAACTTAATCAGAGGCTCCCAACAACACCACGAAGCTTCACCATAATGGAATATGGCTCCGTGGTGACCTCAACCGTCTAGGGTGCTCAAACACCCAAGAGTAACAAGATCCGCTAGGGATTAGTGGGGGAATCAAATTTCTCTTGGTGGAAGTGTGGATCGGGGCCTTCTCAACCAATCCCGAGCAAATCAACAAGTTTGATTGGCTAGGGAGAGAGATCGGGAGAAAATGGAGCTTGGAGCATTAATGGAGCTTTTGGGGGAAGAGGTGAGTCAACAAAGAAGAAGAGGACCCCCTTTTATACAAGGGGAAACCATCCAACCGTTACCCCCAAAACAGCCCCGCAGAGGGCGGTACTACCGCAGGTGGCAGCGGTACTACCGCTGGACCTAGCAGTACTACCGCTCCCCCTCGCGGTACTACCATGCAGTCTGGGAGGGCTTGAAGAAAGAGCAGGAACCATGCCCAGTGCGGCACTGCCGCGGTGGTAGGGCGGTACTACCGCTCTCAAGCGGTACTACTGCTTCTACTGCCGCTTCAAAGTGCCGCACAACCTGACACGAGAGGCGACCCCCTTGAGTTTACGCGGTAGGAGCCCTGTACCGCAGCGGTACTGCGGCTGTGAACCCACAAGCGGTACTATCGCTGTGTACCGTGGTACTGTGGCTGAGAACCCACAAGCGGTACTATCGCTTGGACCACAGCATGCTCAAAACGCAAGAAAAGAGACCTCCATCGACGCGGGAAGGCTCAGAGGGTGCGAAAGGAAGTGTACGTGATGATTCCACCCAAGCCTTACCAAAGTGGACCCCTCTTGATAGTACGGAGACTCCTACGAGACAAGACCACAAAACTAGAAACAAAAGAGCTACACCGTCTTGAATAACAAACTCCGAGGGGAAAGAATCATCTCGTGCCAAAGGATGAATCCCTAAAAAGCTCAAAGCACATGATTAGGCCGCAAAAGCATTGTCATCAATCACCAAAACACCTTAGGGATAAATAAGCCCTTACAACTGCCGTTTAGGTCATATTGGTGTAAAGCGCATGAAGAAACTCCATGTGGATGGACTTTTGGAATCACTTGATTATGAATCATTTGATGCTTGCGAACCATGCCTGATGTCTACTACACAACCTTCTTCTTGTAGACGTTGTTGGGCCTCCAAGTGCAGAGGTTTGTAGGACAGTAGAAAATTTCCCTCAAGTGGATGACCTAAGGTTTATCAATCCGTAAGAGGCGTAGGATGAAGATGGTCTCTCTCAAGCAACCCTGCAACCAAATAACAAAGAGTCTCTTGTGTCCCCAACACACCCAATACAATGGTAAATTGTATAGGTGCACTAGTTCGGCGAAGAGAGGGTGATACAAGTGCAATATGGATGGTAGATAAGGGTATTTGTAATCTGAAATTATAAAAACAGCAAGGTAACAAGTGATAAAAGTGAGCGTAAACGGTATTGCAATGCTAGGAAACAAGGCCTAGGGTTCATACTTTCGCTAGTGTAAGTTCCCTCAACAATGATAACATAATTGGATCACATAACTATCCCTCAACATGCAACAAAGAGTCACTCCAAAGTCACTAATAGCGGAGAACGAACGAAGAGTTTATGGTAGGGTACGAAACCACCTCAAAGTTATTCTTTCCAATCAATCCGTTGGGCTATTCCTATAAGTGTCACAAACAGCCCTAGAGTTCGTACTAGAATAACACCTTAAGACACAAATCAACCAAAACCATAATGTCACCAAGATACTCCAATGTCACCTCAAGTATCCGTGGGTATGATTATATGATATGCGTCACACAATCCCAGATTCATCTATTCAACCAACACAAAGGACCTAAAAGAGTGCCCCAAAGTTCCTACCGGAGAATCACGACGAAAATGTGTGCCAACCCCTATGCATAGGTTCATGGGCGGAACCCGCAAGTTGGTCACCAAAACATACATCAAGTGGCACGTGGTATCCCATTGTCACCGCAGATATCCACGACAAGACATACATGAAGTGTTCTCAAATCTTTAAAGACTCAATCCGATAAGATTACTTCAAAGGGGAACTCAATTCATTACAAGATAGTAGAGGGGGGAGAAAATATCATAGGATCCAACTATAATAGCAAAGCTCGCGATACATCAAGATCTTATCACCTCAAGAACACGAGAGAGAGAGAGATCAAACACATAGCTACTGGTACATACCCTCAGCCCCGAGGGAGAACTACTCCCTCCTCGTCATGGAGAGCACCGGGATGATGAAGATGGCCACCGGAGAAGGATTGCCCCCTCCGGCAGGGTGCCGGAACGGGTCTAGATTGGTTTTCGGTGGCTACGGAGGCTTCTGGTGGCGGAACTCCCGATCTATTGTGCGTTCTGGAAGTTTTAGGTCACGTAGGTATATATGGGTGCAGGAGGTACGTCAGGGGAGCCATGGGGGCCCCACGAGACAGGGGGCGCGCCCTAGGGGGGCGTGCCCCCCACCCTCATGAGCACCTCGTTCCTTCCTTGACGTGGGGTCCAAGTCCATCGGGTGGCTTTCGTTCCAAAAATAACTTCTCTAGTTGATTTCGTTCCGTTTCGACTCCGTCTGATATTCCTTTTCTTCAAAACACTGAAATAGGCATAAAACAGCAAATCTGGGCTGGGCCTCCGGTTAATAGGTTAGTCCCAAAAGTAATATAAAAGTGGATAATAAAGCCCAATAATGCCCAAAACAGTAGATAATATAGCATGGAGCAATCAAAAATTATAGATACGTTGGAGACGTATCAAGCATCCCCAAGCTTAATTCCTGCTCGTCCTCGAGTAGGTAAATGATAAAAACAGAATTTTTGATGTGGAATGCTAGTTGGCATAATTTCAATGTAATTCTTCTTACTTGTGATATGAATATTCAGATCCGAAAGATTCAAGACAAAAGTTCATATTGACATAAAAATAATAATACTTCAAGCATACTAACTAAGCAATCATGTCTTCTCAAAATAACATGGCCAAAGAGAGCTATCCCTACAAAATCATATAGTCTGGCTATGCTCCATCTTCACCACACAAAATATTTAAATCATGCACAACCCCGATGACAAGCCAAGCAATTGTTTCATACTTTTAATGTTCTCAAACTTTTTCAATCTTCACGCAATACATGAGCGTGAGCCATGGACATAGCACTATAGGTGGAATAGAATGGTGGTTGTGGAGAGGAAAAAAGGGAGAAGATAATCTCACATCGACTAGGTGTATCAACGGGCTATGGAGATGCCCATCAATAGATAGCAATGTGAGTGAGTAGGGATTGCCATGCAACGGATGCACTAGAGCTATAAATGTATGAAAGCTCAACAAAAGAAACTAGTGGGTGTGCATCCAACTCGCTTGCTCGCGAAGGCCTAGGGCATTTTGAGGAAGCCCATCATTGGAATATACAAGCCAAGTTCTATAATGAAAGATTCCCACTAGTATATGAAAGTGACAACATATGAGACTCTCTATATGAAGAACATGGTGCTACTTTGAAGCACAATATATGAGACTCGCTATATCATGGTGCTACTTTGAAGCACAAGTGTGGTAAAAGGATAGTAGCATTGTCCCTTTTATTTTTATTTTTTTATTTGGCCTTTCTTTTTTGGATGATGATCATCACACTTCTATTTATTTACAACTCGATGATACAACTCGATACTAGAACAAAGATGACTCTATATGAATGCCTCCGGCGGTGTACCGGGATGTGCAATGATGCATGAGTGACATGTATGAAAGAATTATGAACGGTGGCTTTGCCACAAATACAATGTCAACTACATGATCATGCAAAGAAATATGACAATGATGAATGTGTCATAATAACCGGAACGGTGGAAAGTTGCATGGCAATATATCTCGGAATGGCTATGGAAATGCCATAATAGATAGGTATGGTGGCTGTTTTGAGGAAGGTATATGGTGGGTTTAAGGTACCGGCGAAAGTTGCGCGGTACTAGAGAGGCTAGCAATGGTGGAAGGGTGAGAGTGCGTATAATCCATGGACTCAACAGAACTCACATACTTATTGCAAAAATCTATTAGTTATCGAAACAAAGTACTATGCGCATGCTCCTAGGGGGATAGATTGGTAGGAAAAGACCATCGCTCGTCCCCAACCGCCACTCATAAGGAAGACAATCAATAAATAAATCATGCTCCAACTTCCTCACATAACGGTTCACCATACGTGCATACTACGGGAATCACAAACTTTAACACAAGTATTCTTTAAATTCACAACTACTCAACTAGCATGACTCTAATATCACCATCTCCATATCTCAAAACAATCATCAAGCATCAAACTTCTCTTAGTATTCAACACACTCATAAGAGAATTTTTATTATTCTTGAATACCTAGCATATTAGGATTTTAAGCAAATTACCATGCTATTTAAGACTCTCAAAATAATATAAGTGAAGCATGAGAGTTCATCTATTTCTTCAAAATAAAACTACCACCATGCTCTAAAAGGATATAAGTGAAGCACTAGAGCAAACAACAAACTACTCCGGAAGATATAAGTGAAGATCAATGAGTAGTCGAATAATTATGCAACTATGTGAAGACTCTCTAACATTTAATAATTTCAGATCTTGGTATTTTATTCAAACAGCAATCAAAGCAAAATAAAATGACATTCTAAGAATAGCAAACATCATGAGAAGAAGCAAAAACTTAGGATCAACCGATACTAACCGATAGTTGTTGAAGAAGAAAGGTGGGATGCCAACCGGGGCATCCCCAAGCTTAGATGTTTGAGACTTCTTGAAATATTATCTTGGGGTGCCTTGGGCATCCCCAACCTTGAGCTTTTGTGTCTCCTTAATTCCTCTCATATCCCGGTCTCCCTAAATCTCAAAAGCTTCATCCACACAAAACTCAACAAGGACTCGTGAGATAAGTTAGTATAAACCATTGCAAAAACCTTATCATACTCTACTGTAGCAAATAACTAAAATTATTATTCAACATTGCATACTAAATGCCTCTGCATATTTAATAGTCCTATCCTCAAATAGACTCATTAAAGAAGCAAACATATGCAAACAATGCAAACATAACAGCAATCTGCCTAAACAGGATAGTCTGTAAAGAATGCTGCAACATCCATACTTACCTAGCTCCAAAAATTATGAAATAAAATTCACACTGTATTAAATTTATCATAGCTTAATATGAAAAAGGTTTCAACATTTTATCACATTCTTACTTTTCTAGGGAATTATTGCAACAGCGGTAAACTTTCTGTTTTCAAACAGCAACATGTATACTTGTAACATAGGCATAGTAAAGGCTATCAATGCCACTTTTATTAGAATAAAAGATGAAAAACATTGTTCTAAATAACATCAAGCAAATCCTAACAAAATAAATTGACTCTCCAAGCAAAACACATATCATGTGGCGAATAAAAATATAGCTCCAAGTAAAGTTACCGATGAACAAAGACGAAAGAGGGGATGCCTTCCGGGGCATCCCCAAGCTTAGGCTCTTGGCTATCCTTGAATATTACCTTGGGGTGCCTTGGGAATCCCCAAGCTTAGGCTCTTGCCACTCCTTATTCCATAGTCCATCGAATCCTTACGCAAAACTTGAAAACTTCACAACACAAAACTTAACAGAAAACTCGTAAGCTCCGTTAGTATAAAAAAGTAAATCACCACTTCCAAGTACTGTAATGAACTCATTCTTTATTTATATTGGTGTTACACCTAATTTATTCCAACTTCTCTATGGTTTATAAACTATTTTACTATCCATAGATTCATCAAAATAAGTAAACAACACACGAAAAACAGAATCTGTCAAAAACAGAACAGTCTGTAGTAATCTCAATCAAACGTATACTTATGGAACTCATAAAATTATCAAATAAATTTCTGGACCTTAGGAATTTATCTATTAATCATCTTCAAAAAGAATTAACTAAATAGAACTCTCCAAATAAAAATGGCAGCAATTCTCGTGAGCGCTAAAGTTTCTGTTTTTTTACAGCATGATCAACAAGACTTTCCCCAAGTCTTCCCAAAGGTTCTACTTGGCACAAACACTAATTAAAAGCATAAAAACACATATAAACATAGGCTAGATGAATTATTTATTAACAAACAGGAACAAAAAGCACGGAACTAAAATAAGATTGGGTTGCCTCCCAACAAGCGCTATCGTTTAACGCCCCTAGCTAGGCATGATGATTTCAACGATGCTCACATAAAAGATAAGAATTGTAGCATAAAGAGAGCATCATGAAGAATATGACTAGCAAATTTAAGTCTAACATAATTCCTATTCATAGGGATTTTGTGAGCAAACAACTTGTGGGAACAAGAATCAACTTGCATAGGAAGGTAAAACAAGCATAACTTCAAAATTTTAAGCACATAGAGAGGAAACTTGATATTATTGCAATTCCTACAAGCATATGTTTCTCCCTCATAATAATTTTCAGTAGCATCATGAATGAATTCAACAATATAACCAGCACCTAAAGCATTCTATTCATGATCTACAAGCACAGAAAATTTACTACTCTCCACATAAGCAAAATTCTTCTCATGAATAATAGTGGGAGCAAACTCAACAAAATAACTATCATGTGATTGAAAATTAAGATCAAGATGACAAGGTTCATTGTTATTATTATTCTTTAAATCATACATGTCATCACAATAATCATCATAGATAGGAGGCATTCTTTCATCATAATAAATTTGCTTATCAAAACTTGGGGGATAAAAAATATCATCTTCATCAAACATAGCTTCCCCAAGCTTGTGGCTTTGCATATCATTAGCATCATAGATATTCAAGGAATTCATACTAACGACATTGCAATCATGCTCGTCATTCAAATATTTAGTGCCAAACATTTTATAGATTTCTTCTTCTAGCACTTGAGCACAATTATCCTTTCCATCATACTCACGAAAGATATTAAAAAGGTGAAGCGTATGAGACAAACTCAATTCCATTTTTTATAGTTTTCTTTTATAGAATAAACTAGTGATAAAACAAGAAACTAAAAGACTCGATTACAAGATCTAAAGATATACCTTCAAACACTCACCTCCCCGGCAACGGCGCCAGAAAAGAGCTTGATGTCTACTACACAACCTTCTTCTTGTAGACGTTGTTGGGCCTCCAAGTGCAGAGGTTTCTAGGACAGTAGCAAATTTCCCTCAAATGGATGACCTAAGGTTTATAAATCCGTAAGAGGCGTAGGATGAAGATGGTCTCTCTCAAGCAACCCTGCAACCAAATAACAAAGAGTCTCTTGTGTCCCCAACACACCCAATACAATGGTAAATTGTATAGGTGCACTAGCTCGGTGAAGAGAGGGTGATACAAGTGCAATATGGATGGTAGATAAGGGTATTTGTAATCTGAAATTATAAAAACAACAAGGTAACAAGTGATAAAAGTGAGCGTAAACGGTATTGCAATGCTAGGAAACAAGGCCTACGGTTCATACTTTCGCTAGTGTAAGTTCCCTCAACAATGATAACATAATTGGATCACATAACTATCCCTCAACATGCAACAAAGAGTCACTCCAAAGTCACTAATAGCGGAGAACGAACGAAGAGATTATGGTAGGGTACGAAACCACCTCAAAGTTATTCTTTCCAATCAATCCGTTGGGCTATTCCTATAAGTGTCACAAACAGCCCTAGAGTTCGTACTAGAATAACACCTTAAGACACAAATCAACCAAAACCATAATGTCACCAAGATACTCCAATGTCACCTCAAGTATCCGTGGGTATGATTATACGATATGCGTCACGCAATCTCAGATTCATCTATTCAACCAACACAAAGGACCTAAAAGAGTGCCCCAAAGTTCCTACCGGAGAATCACGACGAAAACGTGTGCCAACCCCTATGCATAGGTTCATGGGCAGAACCCGCAAGTTGGTCACCAAAACATACATCAAGTGGCACGTGGTATCCCATTGTCACCACAGATATCCATGACAAGACATACATCAAGTGTTCTCAAATCTTTAAAGACTCAACCCGATAAGATTACTTCAAAGGGGAAACTCAATTCATTACAAGAGAATAGAGGGGGAGAAAACATCATAGGATCCAACTATAATAGCAAAGCTCGTGATACATCAAGATCGTATCACCTCAAGAACACGAGAGAGAGAGAGAGAGAGAGAGAGAGAGAGAGAGAGAGAGAGAGAGAGATCAAACACATAGCTAATGGTACATACCCTCAGCCCCGAGGGAGAACTACTCCCTCCTCGTCATGAAGAGCACCGGGATGATGAAGATGGCCACCGAAGAAGGATTGCCCCCTCCGGCAGGGTGCCGGAACGGGTCTAGATTGGTTTTCGGTGGCTACGGAGGCTTCTAGCGGCGGAACTCCCGATCTATTGTGTGTTCTGGAAGTTTTAGGTCACGTAGGTATATATGGGTGCAGGAGGTATGTCAGGGGAGCCACGGGGGCCCCACGAGACAGGGGGCGCGCCCTAGGGGGTGGCCCACCCTCGTGAGCACCTCGTTCCTTCCTTGACGTGGAGTCCAAGTCCATCGGGTGGCTTTCGTTCCAAAAATAACTTCTCTAGTTGATTTCGTTCTGTTTCGACTCCGTCTGATATTCCTTTTCTTCAAAACACTGAAATAGGCATAAAACAACAAATCTGGGCTGGGCCTCCGGTTAATAGGTTAGTCCCAAAAGTAATATAAAAGTGGATAATAAAGCCCAATAATGCCCAAAACAGTAGATAATATAGCATGGAGCAATCAAAAATTATAGATACGTTGGAGACGTATCAATGCCTCATGGGCAAGATGACTAAAACTTCGTTGTCCGGAACAACGGAGCGAGCCACTCACTTACTGGAAATAATACATACCGATGTATGCGGTCTGATGAGTGTTGAGGCTCGCGGCGGGTATTGTTATTTTCTGACCTTCACAGATGATTTGAGAAGATATGGGTATATGTACTTAATGAAACACAAGTCTGGAACATTTGAAAAGTTCAAAGAATTTCAGAGTGAAGTGGAGAATCATCGTGAAAGAACATGCGGTGCCCCCATGTTTGGTTTTGGTAATTGATGGCAATCTCTATGGACTAATGGTTGCCTTGAGTTATATTTGAAGGTTTTGTCCATAGGCTTTTCTCGGAGTACATGTGTTGGTTTGAAGGAGAGTTTGTGTCGACCAGGGTGCTATTCAAGGAATTATCCAAAGATTGGTCATTTGAGAGTTGAGCTTATTGCAAGCGTGTCTTGAAGAAGAAGATTGTTTGATCATTCATGTTTACCTTCAAGACATCATCCAAATGAAGAGAGTTGGAAAGAATCAAGGTTGATCAAGACTAAGTCAAGAGTGAATCAAGTTGATCAACACACAAAGCGTACAAGATGTACAGAGGGATCAAGTGATCCCATGGTATGGT
Organism: Triticum dicoccoides; assembly: GCF_002162155.2. Taxonomy (NCBI): domain Eukaryota; kingdom Viridiplantae; phylum Streptophyta; class Magnoliopsida; order Poales; family Poaceae; genus Triticum; species Triticum dicoccoides. The sequence continues at coordinate 146,257,832 of NC_041382.1, read as the reverse complement.
AAGCATTGTCCATTACGCTTTGTGTACTAACCCATGTCTTCGTGAGAGTTCTTTGCGGGGTTAGGTTTTGGTGTGCAAATTCAAGTGAAGCATCACGAAGAGATCAAATGCTTGAAGCTTGCCGTCCATTGTGGTGACAATGGACTTGTGAAGATGTGCGGAAGAGTGGCTCACCCATAGTGGAGTATGGGGGAGCAATCAACTAGTCTTCATCGAGCCAACGTGTGACGCCCCCGATTCAATCGTACACTAATCATGCACGCAAATGTGTACGATCAAGATCAGGGACTCACGGGAAGATATCACAACACAACTCTACAAATAAAATAAGTCATACAAGCATCATAATACAAGCCAGGGGCCTCGAGGGCTCGAATACAAGTGCTCGATCATAGACGAGTCAGCGGAAGCAACAATATCTGAGTACAGACATAAGTTAAACAAGTTTGCCTTAAGAAGGCTAACACAAACTGGGATACAGATCGAAAGAGGCGCAGGCCTCCTGCCTGGGATCCTCCTAAACTACTCCTGATCGTCGTCAGTGGGCTGCACGTAGTAGTAGGCACCTCCGGTGTAGTAGGGGTCGTCGTCGATGGTGGCGTCTGGCTCCTGGACTCCAGCATCTGGTTGCGACAACCAGAAAGAAGGGAAAGGGGGAAAAAGGGGGGAGAATGCAACCGTGAGTACTCATCCAAAGTACTCGCAAGCAAGGAACTACACTACATATGCATGGGTATATGTGTAAAGGGCCATATCAGTGGACTGGACTGCAGAATGCCAGAATAAGAGGGGGATAGCTAGTCTTATCGAAGACTACACTTCTGGTCACCTTCGTATTGCAACAGGCAGAAGAGGGTAGGTCGAAGTCCTCCAAATAGCATCGCATAGCATATCCTACCCGGCGATCCTCCCCTCGTATCCCTGAGGGAGAGCGACCACCGGTTGTATCTGGCACTTGGAAGGGTGTGTTTTATTAAGTATCCGGTTCTAGTTGTCATAAGGTCAAGGTACAACTCCAAGTCGTCCTGTTACCGAAGATCACGGCTATTCGAATAGATTAACTTCCCTGCAGGGGTGCACCAACTTACCCAGCACGCTTGATCCCATTTGGCCGGACACACTTTCCTGGGTCATGCCCGGCCGCGGAAGATCAACACGTCGCAGCCCCACCTAGGCACAACAGAGAGGCCAGCACGCCGGTCTAAACCTAAGCGCACAGGGGTCTGGGCCCATCGCCCATAGCACACCTGCACGTTGCGAGGGCGGCCGAAAGCAGACCTAGCCTAGTGGCGTTCCAGTCCAATTCGGCGCGCGCCGCTCCGTCGCTGACGTCTGAAGTGCTTCGGCTAATACCACGACGTCGGGATACCCATAACTACTCCCGCGTAGATGGTTAGTGCGTATAAGCTCGTAGCCAACTCAGATCAAATACCAAGATCTCGTTAAGCGTGTTAAGTATCCGCGAACACCGAACAGGGCTAGGCCCACCTCTCTCCTAGGCGGTCTCAACCTGCCCTGTCGCTCCGCCACAAAGATCCACACAGAGGGCCGTCGGGACAAAGGTCCTTTCAGCCCCCAATCCGTGAATCACTCGCGGGTACTCTTCGAGCTGACCCGACTTTAGTCACCATCTGTATAGTATGTATGTATGTATAGTATATACCCGTGATCACCTCCCGAGTGATCACGGCCCAATAGTATAGCAAGGCAGACTGACAAGAATGTAGGGCCAATGATGATAAACTAGCATCCTATACTAAGCATTTAGGATTGCAGGTAAGGTATCAACAGATGTAGCAACAATGTCAGGCTATGCATCAGAATAGGATCAACAGAAAGCAGTAACAGGCTACACTACTCTAATGCAAGCAGTATAGAAGAGAATAGGCGATATCTGGTGATCAAGGGGGGGGGCTTGCCTGGTTGCTCTGGCAGGAAGGAGGGGTCGTCAACTCCGTAGTCGAACTGGGCAGCAGCAGCGTCGGTCTCGTAGTCTACCGGAGAGAAGAGGGGGAAGAAACAATGAATACAATGCAAACAAATGCATATCGATGCATGACATGACAAGTAACGATGCTAGGTGTGCCCAATCGCGGTAGTAGGTGATACCGATGAAGGGGGGAAACATCCGGGAAAGTATTCCCGGTGTTTCGCGTTTTCGGACAGATGAACCGGAGGGGGAAAGTTGCGAGTTCGATAGGTTAGGGGTGTGTGGCGGACGAACGGACTGCGTGTCCGGAATCGTCTCATCGTTCTGAGCAACTTTCATGTTGAAAATATTTTAATCCGAGTTACGGATTAAAAGATATGATTTTCTAAAGATTTTATTAATTTCTGGAATTTAATTAATTATTTAAATCCAACATTATCCAAACAGTGTTTGCTCACATCATCATGACGTCAGCATGACGTCGGCAGTTGACCTGGTCAACCTGACATGGGGGTCCCGCATGTCATTGCCTATCTAACTAACTAACTGTTATTCTTATTAGTTAGCAGGTTAATTTGGTTTAATAGTTAGTTAACATAATTAATTAAGTTAATTAATTCTTTAATTAATTAACTAATTAATATTATTTATTTATTTTATTATTATTTTTAAGTCTTTTTCGTTTTACTGGGGCTGGGCCCCAGCAGTCAGTGGCCAGAGGCCTATCGGGCGTCGGGTTACGGGCGCGGGCGAGCGGGCGCCAGCCTGCCAAGGCGCTCGCCCAGGCCATCCGGGGCGTAGCGGGGCACCGGCGTTGGCACGACGGGCGCGGCGGGGGTGGCCGCCGACGGGTGCGGCCAAGGGAGCGAGCGGCGCACACGAAAAGGGGCGCGGGAGGGAGGTCAGCGTGGCCGCGGGCGAGGTGGCAGAGGCGGCGGCCGTGGAGTGCAGCAACGGCAGTTGCGGGCCGCAGTGAGCAAGGGCGGACGGATGCGGGGGCCGACAGTGATGACCGAGGACGCGTCCACGGGGCGCGGGTGGGCGCGCACGACACGAGGCCGGCGCGGCTATGGCGAGACAGGGGAGAAAGGAGGGGCGCGGCGTCGTGGCGGCGTCGATGACGGCGCACGAGGCGAGGACCGACGACGGGGTTGGGGACGGCGCGGAGCGAGCTCCGGCCATGGCGGCCGAGCGCGGGGACGAACTCAACGGTGACAGAGCGAAGCAGGGGAAGAGGAGAGGGGCGATGCTCACTGTGGCCGTAGGGGTTTGGGGCAGTGGGCTCGACGGCGGTCGGGGAGGTCCGACGAGGGAGAGGACGAGGTGGCGGTTGTCCGGCGATGATGGGTGAAGGCGCAGGTGGGCGCCGGCGTCGAGGCGCGCTAGGGCGGCGCGGGACCTGGCCCCTCCCCGATCCAGTCGAGTGGGGGGGCCTGGGAGGAGGCAGGGGGCGGCGTTCGACGGGGTGGAGTCCGGCGGCGGCGGGCGTCGAGCGAGGGAGATGGGGATCGGGCTCCTCCGATTCAGATCCAGAGCGAGGGGGTGGGGGAGAGCGAGTGGGGGAAGTGGGGAACGAGGTGCGTGGGGGGGTTCGGTCATCTAGGGTTAGGTCGGGCGGCGGCTGGGCCGACTGGACCAGCCTAGTGGGTCCAGAGGCCAGCTGGGCTGTGGCCCAGTGGGGGGGGGAGTTCTTCTATTTCTTTTTTTTTGTTCTTTGTTAGTTTTGTTTTCTGTTTTTATATTTTCTTGTCTCTTTTTATTTGTAGTTTCTTTTATTTTTAGTTTTAAAATTTGAAAACTTTTATTGTTTGCTTGATTTTTAAAGTTTGAACTGGGTTTCGAACTGGCGCGAGTTTATCAACAGTAATCCGAGGTGACGTGGCATCATTAGCGGATGTTCACTGTAGCTTAACCATCCTGGCGTCACAATTCTCCTCCACTACAAGAAATCTCGTCCCGAGATTTAAGAGGCGGAGTAAAGGAGGAAGTTCTGGTTACGCAGTTCTAGTGAGCGTTCTCGGTCTTGGTCGCTCTTCTCGAAGAGGTCGGTCCATTACGTTGAGGTCTTCATTTCTCTGCTTCGGGTCATCATGCTGAAGTTGTCTTCCTTTCTTCAAGAACTCCATCGCACTTTAGAATATGAAAGGGGCAGCTCGGCAACGACAGAATGTTATAAGGGTAATAACCTGGGGTTAACCCAGGAATGAGCATAAGAGTACCTCTCGAGTTGGAACTTAGGAAATACATCGAGAGAGATATAAGTAGGCATGAGAAACTTCAAGCGGATAGGTAAACGTTCGATGCCTGAAATAGAGTATGAGAGGGGTTCAGAGCAACGGGAATAGGTATTGTGTCTGACTCAAGAATAGGTGATCTCATCGGAAGGTGGCTCGTGAATTACATATGAGGCCACGCGCGATGAATAATTATGGGAACAGGGGGTGTACAGGAGAGTCAGGTTTCGATCCAGTGGATCTGTGGGTTATGGGCCCAACATGTGGGTTGAAAGTAGGAAAGGTGGTGACATCTTGCACAGCCGCGACAGGGAGGCATGTTAGTCGATAGCTTTTCAGCTATGTCGACAACAATGTCGGTACCAAGGACGAGGAACAAAGAGAAACCATTTTCCTGCTCATTGAATGAGGCGAACCAATTGGCAAAGTTCTCACCCATAGGTGGTTACCGGAATGTCATCAACAATAGTAACAGGGTCTTACAGACAGAGTGGTACCACAAGGTGCTTACCTAAGCAGGGAATTACTTCTGCTCAGTTAAGTCAGATTACAGGAAAGGTTAAACAAAAGAATGGAAAGGAAAACATGATTATCAGATTAAATAGACCAATGAAAAGAAAAATTGTGATTACACACAATTATTAGGAGTATATCCTTCCCATGGGCAAGGAGAACATGGCATACAGGGTAGGAGAGCAAGTACCCGACCATTCAGATAAAGAGGCAAGGATTAATCAAGATGTTACCCATACAATGGTATTTGGATAACTGACCAAGAAACATTTAGCATTGCGCCTCCAATGTTCTTGTTGATGAGCGGGGTATCATAGTCATGCTTCGAGGTAGCAATGATATGGTGTTTCAATCAAGGGTCTAACTTTGGATACACAAATGATCCATCAGGAGCAACTTATAAATAAGTTTTACAGTTTCCTCCAGGAAGAATGGTTATCCTTGCAAAAGAATTTATAATGATAGGTCCTCCAGCCGGGGGGGGGGGGTGCTAGGCATGACATCATATTACCGGGTCATCAAAGGACCAGCATCATAGCTCCTGGAAAGTTGTCCCAACCATCACATCTGACCGAGATTCAGATCCGGTTGGTGTCATGATACCTCAGACTTAGGATACCTAAGAAGAAAAGGTGCAACACAAATTGTCGAGATGACATTGTAATATTCTCGGGAATTGAACTATGGAAGCGAGTTCCTGAAACAATAGTTCATCATTAAACCATGGAGGGGATGAGGAGGTGGCTGATGAGCTCAGCGACAATTCATTGAGAATTTCAAATGGATGGATTTCCACAATAATGTGAACAAGAAGATGACACTTGTCAATTCAATTGATTTAATGTTGTATGCTTGAGGGAAACATACACAATTAATCACTGGTTGAAGTGCACCCGAAATATGGGCTTAGGTAGCAAGATCAATGTTAGAATGGTGATTCGATAACCAATGGTCTAAGAATGAAATGTCGACCATTAACTTCAAAGCAATAGGGTTGCTAGAAGTACAGAATCCAAGCAGCATGGTTCACGTGTTGGTATCCCGGTTAGAATCAACACGGGGACCAAGAAAGAATGGTGAGGGTGAGAAGTATCACAATACCAAGAATTCGTTAAGAGGTGGAGCGGTCCTCACAACATCCTTGACATAAAAGATGGTAATACTCCAAGGTAAATAAAAACAAATGCTGGATAGCAAGGAACTCAAGGTAGAACACAAAACACGGACAAGTTTGTGTTGAATGGAAGGCAATAAAGTGGTCGATGATAAGACAAATCATCGAGGGAAAGGATGGTATTTCTCATCATGAATTCTTGATACCCTGGAAGAGCTCAAAAATGTTGATGATGATCACGACACATTTGTCGAGAGGTTTCATGAAGATATAATCGCTCATCGATGACATCAAGCAAAAGGAAGGATGGAGCAAAAAGTTATTAAAACTACGGATACGACACAAACTCGGAATCAAGCTTGTTGGTCAAGGCGAAATGATATGAGAAGGAGAGTCGACGTAAGCTTAGCTCATCGTCGAAAATTGTGCTTCGAAAAGGACCTGATAGTACAGTTAAAAAGTTGCACGATAATGATATAGCCGATAAGGCTAGGAATGACGTGATCGGGTACAAACTTGTACTTAAAGAAGATTACTGAGAGTTGTTGAACCGTAGTGCGGACTCGGTTCAGTTATCGATGTCTTTGAGTGTTTAATAACTCAGAGCCCGTGAAAAATTGGAATCAGTGGGAAGGTAGTACTTGATGAACTCATAAGAAGTTATGCAGTTCCATGATAATCTCGAGATACCAGGGGGGTAATACTCGACACAAGATCAAAGTAAAGGTTGGACTGGTGCATTGATCCATATAAGACAATTGTTTTAACTTGTCCGAGAAATGAAATCAAAGAAGAACAATCATGGTCGGAACCACGGTTGCAAAAGGCCAAATCCCAGATATAAGAACTTATACCAAGGGAATAATTAATTTAAGAGAAGCTTTTATGATATGATCTACATCATGTCCATGGGCATGAACACAAAGTTCAAGGTCGACTCCCACTTCTTCAATGCATAACCTTTCATTCACCTCTCGTATTTCGAAAATGACATTAGTTGTTGAAAGTATTTTTTTTACCTGGTGCAATACCAGATAATATGACCCGTGTAATCTTTCGGGTTCACACGGATTAGGGAAGGCATAGGTTCAACCCATCAGGGCATCTTAGGAACATATACCACAAACTTCAATAGTAAATACCACCAGCTCGAAAGCAGAGCATGGTTGGCCAAGTAGATGATACAATTTACCAAAGGCACTATGTATCAGGGGAAGAACTCACAAGGTGATTGAATATGAAGGACACTGTCGGATAGCAATCCAACAATGGATCGGGCGATCCACAACAGAGTTGAGGTGAGTATCGGTATTCCAGAAAGAATGCACGGGCATCATATTATAGAACATCGGAATAATTCGATGCTTAGATAACAAAGGAATTATGATTTCCAAAACAAAAGATCAGAAGCAGTCGCTCTGACCAAGGATGGATAAGTTGGATAAACCAGAGGCACAATTGACGACAAATAGTTTGGTCGAGAACCAGCTCATGTTCAAAAATGATGTCTCAGTCGGAAAGATAAGTTAGAAGGGTTGATAGATGATTGTGTGCATTCGCACACATGTTGAATCAATAGGATCAAAATGACGGTGTCAAAAGATACTAGTGAATATTGCCAGTAATATGGGAAGCATCCATAATGCTAGCAGACAAGTATTTGCAGAGAAATAAAGCTGCTAAGGATTTCGGAGGATTGAATAGTATTTCAAAGACTTTTGTGAAACACCTGAACAACTGGGATGAGCGGATACTCGGAAGGTGCGAGAAGTTATTCTTAGGGGTATTCAGGTGGCAAAGAACTGCAAGGCAGTAGGCACAAAATATTCTCAGGGTATCTTGTAATAACAAGATCGACTGAGAATAAAAGTAAGCACGACAGGTGTAAGTATTTATCCATAGGGATATTTCAGTGGTAGGGAATTGCAAAGGCAACGGGCACAAGGTCTCAAGAGAAAATCGGAGAGTATCTTCGAAATCTTCTGGTGCAGTCGGTGATCATCTGGACTGAAGGGCCTCTCCGGGAGAAAGTATTTTCGAGAACCTAATGTTAGATTTTTGTAAAAATCGTTTAACCCGAATAAAAGAGAGTTCAGAATCCCAGAGTAAAGGTCGAGGAGTAAAAGATCCTAATACCACCCAATGGCGACGTGGGCCCATGGGTCGCACAACCATGTCAGTAAAAGTTTTCTAAAGTCTAGACTCGACTTCGGCCAAGGAGTTGGAAGGGGGATTCCTACAGGCAGTCGGCTCTGATACCAACTTGTGACGCCCCCGATTCAATCGTACACTAATCATGCACGCAAATGTGTACGATCAAGATCAGGGACTCACGGGAAGATATCACAACACAACTCTACAAATAAAATAAGTCATACAAGCATCATAATACAAGCCAGGGGCCTCGAGGGCTCGAATACAAGTGCTCGATCATAGACGAGTCAGCGGAAGCAACAATATCTGAGTACAGACATAAGTTAAACAAGTTTGCCTTAAGAAGGCTAACACAAACTGGGATACAGATCGAAAGAGGCGCAGACCTCCTGCCTGGGATCCTCCTAAACTACTCCTGATCGTCGTCAGCGGGCTGCACGTAGTAGTAGGCACCTCCGGTGTAGTAGGGGTCGTCGTCGACGGTGGCGTCTGGCTCCTGGACTCCAGCATCTGGTTGCGACAACCAGAAAGAAGGGAAAGGGGAAAAAAGGGGGGAGAAAGCAACCGTGAGTACTCATCCAAAGTACTCGCAAGCAAGGAACTACACTACATATGCATGGGTATATGTGTAAAGGGCCATATCAGTGGACTGAACTGCAGAATGCCAGAATAAGAGGGGGATAGCTAGTCTTATCGAAGACTACGCTTCTGGTCACCTTCGTATTGCAACAGGCAGAAGAGGGTAGGTCGAAGTCCTCCAAATAGCATCGCATAGCATATCCTACCCGGCGATCCTTCCCTCGTATCCCTGAGGGAGAGCGACCACCGGTTGTATCTGGCACTTGGAAGGGTGTGTTTTATTAAGTATCTGGTTCTAGTTGTCATAAGGTCAAGGTACAACTCCAAGTCGTCCTGTTACCGAAGATCACGGCTATTCGAATAGATTAACTTCCCTGCAGGGGTGCACCAACTTACCCAGCAAGCTTGATCCCATTTGGCTGGACACACTTTCCTGGGTCATGCCCGGCCGCGGAAGATCAACACGTCGCAGCCCCACCTAGGCACAACAGAGAGGCCAGCACGCCGGTCTAAACCTAAGCGCACAGGGGTCTGGGCCCATCGCCCATAGCACACTTGCACGTTGCGAGGGCGGCCGAAAGCAGACCTAGCCTAGTGGCGTTCCAGTCCAATTCGGCGCACGCCGCTCGTCGCTGACGTCTGAAGTGCTTCGGCTGATACCACGACGTCGGGATACCCATAACTACTCCCGCGTAGATGGTTAGTGCGTATAAGCTCGTAGCCAACTCAGATCAAATACCAAGATCTCGTTAAGCGTGTTAAGTATCTGCGAACACCGAACAGGGCCAGGCCCACCTCTCTCCTAGGCGGTCTCAACCTGCCCTGTCGCTCCGCCACAAAGATCCACACAGAGGGCCGTCGGGACAAAGGTCCTTTCAGCCCCCAATCCGTGAATCACTCGCGGGTACTCTTCGAGCTGACCCGACTTTAGTCACCATCTGTATAGTATGTATGTATGTATAGTATATACCCGTGATCACCTCCCGAGTGATCACGGCCCAATAGTATAGCAAGGCAGACTGACAAGAATGTAGGGCCAATGATGATAAACTAGCATCCTATACTAAGCATTTAGGATTGCAGGTAAGGTATCAACAGATGTAGCAACAATGTCAGGCTATGCATCAGAATAGGATCAACGGAAAGCAGTAACAGGCTACACTACTCTAATGCAAGCAGTATAGAAGAGAATAGGCGATATCTGGTGATCAAGGGGGGGGGCTTGCCTGGTTGCTCTGGCAAGAAGGAGGGGTCGTCAACTCCGTAGTCGAACTGGGCAGCAGCAGCATCGGTCTCGTAGTCTACCGGAGAGAAGAGGGGGAAGAAACAATGAATACAATGCAAACAAATGCATATCGATGCATGACATGACAAGTAACGATGCTAGGTGTGCCCAATCGCGGTAGTAGGTGATACCGACGAAGGGGGGAAACATCCGGGAAAGTATTCCCAGTGTTTCGCGTTTTCGGACAGATGAACCGGAGGGGGAAAGTTGCGAGTTCGATAGGTTAGGGGTGTGTGGCGGACGAACGGACTGCGTATCCGGAATCGTCTCATCGTTCTGAGCAACTTTCATGTTGAAAATATTTTAATCCGAGTTACGGATTAAAAGATATGATTTTCTAAAGATTTTATTAATTTCTGGAATTTAATTAATTATTTAAATCCAACATTATCCAAACAGTGTTTGCTGACGTCATCATGACATCAGCATGACGTCGGCAGTTGACCTGGTCAACCTGACATGGGGGTCCCGCATGTCATTGCCTATCTAACTAACTAACTGTTATTCTTATTAATTAGCAGGTTAATTTGGTTTAATAGTTAGTTAACAGAATTAATTAAGTTAATTAATTCTTTAATTAATTAACTAATTAATATTATTTATTTATTTTATTATTATTTTTAAGTCTTTTTCGTTTTACTGGGGCTGGGCCCCAGCAGTCAGTGGCCAGAGGCCTATCGGGCGTCGGGTTACGGGCGCGGGCGAGCGGGCGCCAGCCTGCCAAGGCGCTCGCCCAGGCCATGCGGGGCGTAGCGGGGCGCCGGCGTTGGCACGACGGGCGCGGCGGGGGTGGCCGCCGACGGGTGCGGCCAAGGGAGCGAGCGGCGCACACGAAAAGGGGCGCGGGAGGGAGGTCAGCGTGGCCGCGGGCGAGGTGGCAGAGGCGGCGGCCGTGGAGTGCAGCAACGGCAGTTGCGGGCCGCAGTGAGCAAGGGCGGACGGATGCGGGGGCCGACAGCGATGACCGAGGACGCGGCCACGGGGCGCGGGTGGGCGCGCACGACACGAGGCCGGCGCGGCTATGGCGAGACAGGGGAGAAAGGAGGGGCGCGGCGTCGTGGCGGCGTCGATGACGGCGCACGAGGCGAGGACCGACGACGGGGTTGGGGACGGCGCGGAGCGAGCTCCGGCCATGGCGGCCGAGCGCGGGGACGAACTCAACGGTGACAGAGCGAAGCAGGGGAGTCAAGATCGTCATCATCTAGCTCAAGTGGATCATGTGCAAGGCAAAGGTTTGCCCTTGATAGGTTTTCTATTTTACCGGTCTCATGATGGTAGTTGGGAGACCGGGTTATAGGATCGATTGTCGTACTATCAAGGGGGGCTCTCGATGAGTAGCTTGATCGTATCATTCATAGAGAGCTCAAAACATTGAATCCTTACATCATCTTTTTAGGTTCTTGGTTGGTTCTATTTTTTAGTCTTAGAGCTTATGGTCATCTTGAAGACAAGCTTGAGTTCATCGAAAACGGAGTTTACATGCGTCTTCTATGATGTTTTCGGTGTTGGAGGTTTTACTGGTCTTATCCGAGGAAGGGTTATCACCATTTTCTTTTGGTCATTTCCTCATTTGCTTCTTATTGGTATTTATATCAAGATTGTGTTAGCCCTTGTCGCTAGCTTTCCAACAAACTTGGTTTCGTCGAATTCGGAGTCCGTTTGCAGAAGTTATGGCTGTTTTTGTAAAGGCTGCAGCGGTACTACCGTGGCTAGAGCGGATGTAATTTTTTACTACCGCTCCAGAGCAGTACTACCGTGGCTCCTGAGCGGTAGTACCGCTCTAGAGCAGTACTACCGCGGCTCCTAAGAGGTAGTACCGCTCCGGACCAAAATCTTGTGTTTTGCTCAACGGAAGTAGGCACGGAAGTATTTTTTGTACCGCTCGCAAGCAGTAGTACCGCTACCATTTGCGGTAGTACCGTGAGGTCGAGCGGTAGTACCGTGAGGACGAGCGGTAGTACCGCTCCGGCGGTTCTTCTGGCCTTTTGCCTCCTCGCTGTTGTTTTTCAAAGGGGTACTTCCGCCCTAGCGGTAGTACTGATCCTTGGAGCGGTAGTACCGCTCTGTGCGGGCTGTGAGCATAACGGTTGGATTTTTCGCCACCTATAAAAGGGGGTCTTCTTCCCCAATGAACCCAATCTCTTGAGCTCGTTTTTTGCCCCCATTGTTGACCTTCTTTGAGCTTGCTAACTCTCAATCCCTTCATGGATTCTTGCTAGTTTTTGAGGGAAAAGAGAGAGGAGATCTAGATCCACATTTCCACCAGTCACTTTCTCCTCTTTGTGAGGGGAACCCCTTGGATCTAGATCTTGGTGTTCTTGGTGTTCTCCTTCTTGTTCTTCCTCTCATTTTCCTCCCTAGCATTAGTTGCTTCGGTGGGATTTGAGAGAGAAGGACTTGGGCACTCCATGTGCCCTTGCCATTGCATTTGGTGAATCGGTTTGAGTTCTCCACGTGATACGTGGAAGTTACAAGTTGAGAAGCTTATTACTCTTGGGTGCTTGGTACCCTTGAGCTTGTTCCTCTTGGGTGCTTGGGCGCCCTAGACGGTTGGTGGTGTTCGGAGCTCAATCATTGTGGTGTAAAGCTCCGCGCAAGCGTCGGGGTCTCCAATTAGGTTGTGGAGATCGCCCCAAGTAATTTGACGGGTACCGGTGACCGCCCCCAAGGGTTGCCAAAGTGTACGGGTTCGGTGACCGCCCCCAAGGGTTGCCATTTGTACGGGTTCGGTGACCGCCCTCAAGGGTCCCTTAGTGGAATCACGGCATCTTGCATTGTGCGAGGGCGTGAGGAGATTACGGTGGCCCTAGTGGCTTCTTGGGGAGCATTGTGCCTCCACACCGCTCCAAACGAAGATTAGCATCCGCAAGGGTGTGAACTTCGGGATACATCGTCGTCTCCACGTGCCTCGGTTATTTCTTACCCGAGCCCTTTACTTATGCACTTTACTTTGTGATAGCCATATTGTTTCTTGTCATATATCTTGCTATCACTTAGTTATTGTAGGTTTTGTGCTTGTCAAATTAACCGCTAGGTTTATTCCGCATTTGTTCAAGCCTAACCCATAATTATTTTAAAGCGCCTATTCACCCCCCCTCTAGGCGACATCCACGATCTTTCAATTGGTATCAGAGCCTCGTCTCTCTTTATTAGGCTTTACCTCCTAGAGAGTAAGGATGTCGACTAGGGGTTTAGGATTCTTTGACACTCTTAGTTTTGATGGCACAAATTTTGATGTTTGGGTAATTCGCATACTTAATCTCTTTAGGGTCATGGACCCAAATTTAGAGCGAATTGTAGATATGGGTTTTTCTCCTCCAAAGGATCCCCAAAGATTATCTTTAGAGGATGAGAAAAATTCTTATCTCAATGCTCAAGCTTCTAATGTGCTTTTCGATGCTTTCAGCAATGTAGTTTTATTTCAACTCATGCTGTTCCGGGATGCTCATGAGTTGTGGACGAAGCTTCAAGATAAATATGGTGTGTCCAAGATTTGTGGGGATGATTGTTCTCCCTCCACCTCCGGTCGTACAGTCTTCTAAACTTCTTCTACTTCACCTACATGTGGTTTGCCACAAGGTAATGATATGGTGAGTAGTGTTGGTCATTGCAATGATGATAGTATGCTTATTGTGGATGATCCTTCATCTCTATCTTATTGCAATGCTCCTTCTTTGGGCTTTAACACTTCGAGCACTCCAAATGTTTCACATGCTTGTGTTGATAGTCCTTGCATATCATGTAGAAATTGCTTGACTAAATCTCATGATGACATGCTTGCTATATCTTGTTGCCATGATGAAAATGCATGTATTTCCTCGAGTTGTTGTGCTAACAATGTAGAGGAAACCCAACACTCCATGGAACAAAATGTGGTCTTGGATGGTGCTTCAAGGGATCCTAAATCATCATCTATTGCATTTTGCCTTATGGCCAAGGCTTCAAAGGTATCTCCCACTTTGAATCCCAATATATCTTGTGATGATATTGATGATGGCAAGAGTGATGATGATGTTGATTATGATGAAGAGAATGATGATGTTGCCTCCTTAAAAATTAAGGGGGAAATGATTTTTAAAGCTCTTCTTAAGAATAAAATTGCTCGTTCCAACTTCATGGAAATCATGTCTATTGCTACTGATGGCGAGAAATATATTGATGAGTTGGAATCTCGTCTTGAGGAGCATGAGGTCACCATTGATAAAATGGAAGGTCATGAGCGTGATTACGCTAATGAGATTGCGGACCTCTCTCAAGCTCTTGAACTTGAACAAACCACCAAGGAATCTCTTGAGGAGACTTTTGCTCTAGAATTATCTAGAGTGAGGGAATCTCGTGATAGAGCTCTTGTGGTGGCCAATGATTTTGAAACTAAAAATTCTAATCTTGAAGTTGCTCATGCTAGACTCCTTGAGGATTTTGAGCACCTCAAAAATGGCTCAAGGGTCATTAAGGGTGAGCTCATCAAACTCACCGAGTCTCATGCTCAACTTGAAGCTTCTTATTTAAAAGAGCTTTCCAAGTTGTCCTCTGCTCTTGTTGTTAATGATGATGCTTGTGCTACTAACTCTATTACTTGTAAAGCATCCATTTTGAAGGAGAATGTTGAGCTAAGGGCTCAACTTGAGTTGCTATCTAGCAATTATGGGATGTTGGAAGAAAATCATGTAAAGCTCACAAGCTCTCATGATGATCTTCTAGTATCCCATAATGTGCTAAAGATAGCTCATGAGGCCATGCTTGCTAAGGTAACATCTAGTGAGCCTCATGTGGATACTAGCACTACTTTTGGTCAAAATGCTATGTTGCCTTATGCTAGTCCTCGCGATTCATCCATGCATAACATTGGTACATCGTGTGATGAATTGCTTTCCTTTCCTTGTTGCTCTAACGATGAAGCTTATACTTCCTCTAGTACTTGTGTTGAGACTAACCAAGCAGAGGAAATCAAAGAGCTCAAGGCCCAAGTCACTTCTTTGAAGAAAGACTTGGAAAAGATTCATGAAGGGAAATTCACAGTCAACAATATCTTGAGTGTGCAAAAATCCCCCAATGACAAAGGTGGACTTGGATTCAACTCCAACAATAAGAAGAAGTCCAAAGTGAACAAAAAGAAGGGCCAAGAACAAGTCAAGAATTCGGCCAAGATTGTTTGCTTCAAGTGCAAAGTAGAAGGGCATCATGTTAGATCTTGCCCATGGAAGAAGAATCCCATTAGTGACAAGCAACAAGGGAAGCAGCCACAAGTTCATTCTCATTCTCAACCTCAAGTTTAAGAAAGGCCTCTTCCCAAGAAAACTCAAGCTAATGCTTCTCAAGTTGAGAAATCAAGTGAGAAGAAAGTAAAGAGTAGACGTTGCTACCTATGTCGTGAAAAAGGTCACGTCGCTTCTTCATGCACAAATGGTACCTTATCCAACCCTATTCTAATTGATGATATCTATTCTCTTGGGAAGGATAAGGTTGGCAATGTGTTTGCTAAATTTGTTGGTGCTCAAAGTGGTGTCAAGAAAAGAACCATTTGGGTAGCCAAGCCTATTGTGACTAACCTCTTAGGACCCAACTTGGTTGGGGACCAACTAGCTCATACTTGATCAATAGGTGTTGTTGGAGGTCTTTGGAGACTTGGCTACATTATGAAGAATTAAGGGGACTTCATCATTCTTATTGTCTCAAGCCAAGTCATTCGGGTTATCAAGTTTCTATCTTATATCCAGTGTTCCTCCTTGTGGTAACTCGTGCTTAAATTGTTTACTTGAAAGTTACTTGCCCCTTAGCATGTTGTGGTTTTGTACCTTGCATGTGCTTGTATATGTTGTGCTTCCAATTTTCTTATCTTGAGAAATCAAGTATGTCTATGTTGGTTTGCATATCATGTACATGTGTGTTGTGTGTTGAGCCTTTTTGCATCTTGTTTATTTCTTAGTTGCCTCTTGTGAGAGATCAATGGAATATCCCATTATGGGGGAGTGATGTGCTTTGTGCACCTCACAATCCTATAAATGTGTGTACATGAGTAATACCATCTAGTATTGATATTTCAAGATTATCTAGTCACTATGTGGTATGTCTTCTCATGAGAAATTCAAATTCTAAATAGTCCATTAATTATCTCTTGTTGGATCCTTTTATTTGCCTCTTGTTTATCCTTAATTGGTATCACATTATGGGGGAGTAATATGCTATGTGTATATTACTAGCCTAGAAAATGTGTACATTTGAGATATTGTCACCTAGTGTTGATGTTGTAAATTATCTTGTTCCTAGGTGGCATGTTAGCTCTACATGTTGCTATTTGCTTGTGTTTGGTGTGAATATGATGTTGGATATCCTTGCAATCTACCACCGGGAATTATTACCAAAAACTTATTGTCTTTTGACAATTGGTACTCACTTGTGTGGTAGAAATTATTGATCATCTTTACATTAGCCTTTGCTTTTATTTGCCTTATCTCTTGCCTAGGATTGTGTCAACTCCCATTGTATTCCATACCACTAGTGGATCTTGTTATTTCCTTGAGCTTGTCTATTGTTTGTATAGATATAGTGAAAGTGGTGATCCCATCTTGTGCTTTTTGTATTCAAATGCAAATTCTCCATAATGCACAATGCTTGGGGAGCTATCCTATTTTTCTTAGAACACTCACCTTGTGATCCTTTTCAAGTGTGTGGTGGTGGAATGCAAATCGTTTCTTTTGGTACTTTGTGCCATCATGAAACTTTGTAGAGCACTTGGTTTGTTTGGAACCATTCTCTCTTTTGGGAGTTCGACATCTTTCTTTTTGTGTATCAATGGATATCTCATTCCTTGATGTATCTTTTAATGATATCCTCCAAGTGATGATTTATTCATTTGGTATCCTTTCTTCACTTGGCATTTCTTTTTCTTTTGGTATCGGTTCTTGAAAGTCTTGAGCATGCATATTAACTTCATGTAGTTTCTTTGGCATGCTTTCCTTCTTTGACCCAATATATAGGGGAAACTCCACCAAGTCTCAAATTGGATGAGATGTGCATGTAATTCATTTTCATATCTATGTGCACATATTTATGTGGAGTTTGTCCTATGTATTGTTGGTTCTCTAACTCTTTGGTCCCAATGAGTTTGGGTACCATTTTGTTTGTGTTGTTTTTCTAGGAACAATTGGAGATGCATTGGACGCTCGGCTCACTCACAAGGAAGGTGGTGTCACCATGTACTTATTGGATTCAAGCTAGGATGATCAATGAACTACTATCTACCCTTAATTGGTATCTACTACATCCTTCCAATGATATCTCAGTAACAAGCATCTCTTCATGCATTCTTCCTTGCTTTCAACCTTGTGTAGGTTGCATCTTTGCATGATATTCATTCCATGTTGTGATACTTGTTTCCTTTCTCAAAGCATCTCAACGATGATCTCATATTACTAGTTGTCATGTCTTTGATGGTTGTGTAGTAGGAATTAATTTATATACAATAAGACCATATTTAGCCATGTGCTATGCTTTCAAGCAAATATCTTATTGGTATATTTATGATTTCCTTGTGGATATCTTGTTCTTTCCTTTTGTAACTATTTCGTGTGTATATCTTTCTTTGTAGATATATATCATCATGATTTCGTCTACCTAGAATCTTATACACTTGAGAGAAGTTGCATATCTAGTTGATATCCTTTCTTTCACGTCCACCTTGTCTTTCTTATGTTATTTCTTTGGTGGCTCCGTGAAAGCTTTTGCCTTGAGTGCATGTCTTATCTCGTTGCATCTTGATGCACTCTTGTGTGGTGAAGATTATTTTCGTCATGCTTATATTTATGAGGCTTTTGCCATCTTAATTGGTACCCCTCGTCTTGATGAGGCTTTCATCTTCTATCTTCACCACGGGTTGTCACAAGCATAGGTTCTTTATATGCTTATTAGTAAGCTTGTGAACCCATTTACTTGTTGTATCTGGGAATGATAGGCCTTGCACTGTGTTGCCTCATTCTTTCAAGACTATTGATTCTTAATGCTCATCCGTACATTAGTCTTCTCAAGTGCATTGCCTTTACTCACACACATCATTTTGGTTGAGCCCATTCTTAAGTTGCCTCTTTCACTTATTGCTCAACCATGTGTTTGTTACATGTACTAGGCTTAGTTTCCTATATGATAACTTGCACTTGTTGTAAGTTTCTATTGATTTTGGGGGAGCTATGATCCTATTTTGTGCACTTTGTATCCAAATACAAAAATTCTTATGTGTGCACAAATCATGGGGAGCTTCTCTAGTTTCTTTAGAACACTCCTTTGCTCATATCATAATATCTTTACTCTTGTGGCTCGTAGGATCTTTGGTCTAGTTGGTTCAATTGATATCCATTGAATGCTTGCTTCAATTGGTATCTTTTGATTGCTTGATTGCTTGTTTCTCTCTTTGTTATGTCTTTGTGGCATATCTTTCTTTTGCAATCTATGGGCCTCAATATAGTTTGTCTTCCTCCAAGTATTTACCGTTGGATATGTGTATTGCATTCCACTCTCTTGTTGAGAAATACACAATTTATGGAGGAACTCAATCTATAGTGGCCTTCTAAGCTTTTCGCCCATTTTGGCAATCGATGCCAATGGGGGAGAAGTTTCAGGGAGTTTTGTGGAGGTTTCAGAGAGTTTTGTGGATAAGTCTTTAGAGTTTTCTCCTTACTTTGGTTTTGTTCCTAAGCATTTGCATCTCATACGCATGCATCATTGGTTGTTGCATTGCATGGTGATGCATAATTCCTTATATAAACTCTCTTGAAAGTGATTGTCATCAATTACCAAAATGGGGGAGATTGAAAGAACATGCGGTGCCCCCATGTTTGGTTTTGGTAATTGATGACAATCTCTATGGACTAATGGTTGCCTTGAGTTATATTTGAAGGTTTTGTCCATAGGCTTTTCTTGGAGTACATGTGTTGATTTCAAGGAGAGTTTGTGTCGACCAAGGTGCTATTCAAGGAATTATCCAAAGATTGGTCATTTGAGAGTTGAGCTTATTGCAAGCGTGTCTTGAAGAAGAAGATTGTTTGATCATTCATGTTTACCTTCAAGACATCATCCAAATGAAGAGAGTTGGAAAGAATCAAGGTTGATCAAGACTAAGTCAAGAGTGAATCAAGTTGATCAACACACAAAGTGTACAAGATGTACAGAGGGATCAAGTGATCCCATGGTATGGTAAGCATTGTCCATTACGCTTTGTGTACTAACTCATGGTCTTCGTGAGAGTTCTTTGTGGGGTTAGGTTGCGGTGTGCAAATTCAAGTGAAGCATCACGAAGAGATCAAATGCTTGAAGCTTGCCATCCATTGTGGCGACAATGGACTTGTGAAGATGTGCGGAAGAGTGGCTCATCCATAGTGGAGTATGGGGGAGCAATCAACTAGTCTTCATTGAGCCAACGCAATCAAGAAAGGTGGTCCAACTTGAGGGAGTCAAGATCGTCATCATCTAGCTCAAGTGGATCATGTGCAAGGCAAAGGT
Source organism: Triticum dicoccoides (assembly GCF_002162155.2). NCBI lineage: Eukaryota > Viridiplantae > Streptophyta > Magnoliopsida > Poales > Poaceae > Triticum > Triticum dicoccoides. The sequence goes on along the minus strand of NC_041382.1, from coordinate 146,238,531 downwards.
TTGCCCTTGATAGGTTTTCTATTTTACCGGTCTCATGATGGTAGTTGGGAGACCGGGTTATAGGATCGATTGTCGTACTATCAAGGGGGGCTCTCGATGAGTAGCTTGATCGTATCATTCATAGAGAGCTCAAAACATTGAATCCTTACATCATCTTTCTAGGTTCTTGGTTGGTTCTATTTTTTAGTCTTAGAGCTTATGGTCATCTTGAAGACAAGCTTGAGTTCATCGAAAACGGAGTTTACATGCGTCTTCTATGATGTTTTCGGTGTTGGAGGTTTTACTGGTCTTATCCGAGGAAGGGTTATCACCATTTTCTTTTGGTCATTTCCTCATTTGCTTCTTATTGGTATTTATATCAAGATTGTGTTAGCCCTTGTCGCTAGCTTTCCAACAAACTTGGTTTCGTCGAATTCGGAGTCCGTTTGCAGAAGTTATGGCTGTTTTTGTAAAGGCTGCAGCGGTACTACCGTGGCTAGAGCGGATGTAATTTTTTACTACCGCTCCAGAGCAGTACTACCGTGGCTCCTGAGCGGTAGTACCGCTCTAGAGCAGTACTACCGCGGCTCCTAAGAGGTAGTACCGCTCCGGACCAAAATCTTGTGTTTTGCTCAACGGAAGTAGGCACGGAAGTATTTTTTGTACCGCTCGCAAGCAGTAGTACCGCTACCATTTGCGGTAGTACCGTGAGGTCGAGCGGTATTACCGTGAGGACGAGCGGTAGTACCGCTCCGGCGGTTCTTCTGGCCTTTTGCCTCCTCGCTGTTGTTTTTCAAAGGGGTACTTCCGCCCTAGCGGTAGTACCGATCCTTGGAGCGGTAGTACCGCTCTGTGCGGGCTGTGAGCATAACGGTTGGATTTTTCGCCACCTATAAAAGGGGGTCTTCTTCCCCAATGAACCCAATCTCTTGAGCTCGTTTTTTGCCCCCATTGTTGACCTTCTTTGAGCTTGCTAACTCTCAATCCCTTCATGGATTCTTGCTAGTTTTTGAGGGAAAAGAGAGAGGAGATCTAGATCCACATTTCCACCAGTCACTTTCTCCTCTTTGTGAGGGGAACCCCTTGGATCTAGATCTTGGTGTTCTTGGTGTTCTCCTTCTTGTTCTTCCTCTCATTTTCCTCCCTAGCATTAGTTGCTTCAGTGGGATTTGAGAGAGAAGGACTTGGGCACTCCGTGTGCCCTTGCCATTGCATTTGGAGATCGCCTCAAGTAATTTGACGGGTACCGGTGACCGCCCCCAAGGGTTGCCAAAGTGTACGGATTCGGTGACCGCCCCCAAGGGTTGCCATTTGTACGGTTTCGGTGACCGCCCTCAAGGGTCCCTTAGTGGAATCACGGCATCTTGCATTGTGCGAGGGCGCGAAGAGATTACGGTGGCCCTAGTGGCTTCTTGGGGAGCATTGTGCCTCCACACCGCTCCAAACGGAGATTAGCATCCGCAAGGGTGTGAACTTCGGGATACATCATCGTCTCCAGGTGCCTCGGTTATCTCTTACCTGAGCCCTTTACTTATGCACTTTACTTTGTGATAGCCATATTATTTCTTGTCATATATCTTGCTACCACTTAGTTGTTTATCTTGCTTAGCATAAGTTGTTGGTGCACATAGGTGAGACTAGTTGTTGTAGGTTTTGTGCTTGTCAAATTAACCGCTAGGTTTATTCCGCATTTGTTCAAGCCTAAACCATAATTATTTTAAAGCGCCTATTCAGCCCCCCCCCCTTCTAGGCGACATCCACGGTCTTTCACATCGTAACAAGAAAATATAGTTTCTACGATCTGATTGCGGAGGCGAGTATTTGAGTTACGAGTTTGGCCTTCATTTAAAACAATGTGGAATAGTTTCACAACTCACGCCACTTGGAACACCACAACGTAATGGTGTGTCCGAACGTCGTAGCCGTACTTTATTAGATATGATGCAATCTATGATGTCTCTTACCGATTTACCTTGGGGTTATGCATTAGAGATAGCCGCATTCACTTTAAATAGGGCACCATCTAAATCCGTTGAGCCGACACCGTATGAACTGTGGTTTGGCAAGACACCTAAGCTGTCGTTTCTTCAAGTTTGGTGTTGCGATGCTTATGTGAAAAAGCTTCATCCTGATAAGCTCGAACCTAAATCGGAGAAGTGTGTCTTCATAGGATACCCAAAAGAAACGGTTGGGTACACCTTCTATCACAGATATGAAGGCAAGATCTTTGTTGCTAAGAATGGATCTTTTCTAGAGAAGGAGTTTCTCTCGAAAGAAGTGAGTGGGAGGAAAGTAGAACTTGATGAGGTAATTGTACCTTCTGTCGAACTGGAAAGTAGCTCATCACATAAATCAGTTCCAGTGATGCCTACACCAACTAGAGAGGAAGGTAATGAGCATGATCATGAAACTCCAGATCAAGTTACTACCGAACCTCGTAGGTCAACCAGAACATGTTCTGCACCTGAGTCGTACGGTAATCCTGTTCTGGAAGTCATGTTACTAGATCATGATGAACCTACGAACTATGAGGAAGCGATGATGAGCCCAGATTCCGCAAAATGGCTTGAGGCCATGAAACCTGAGATAGGATCCATGTATGAGAACAAAGTATGGACTTTGGTTGACTTGCCTGATGATCAGCAAGCCATAGAGAATAAATGGATCTTCAAGAAGAAGACTGACGCTGATGGTAATGTTACTGTCTATAAAGCTCAACTTGTTGCAAAAGATTTTCAACAAGTTCAAGGAGTTGACTACGAGGAGACTTTCTCACCCGTAGCGATGCTTAAGTCTGTCCGAATCATGTTAGCAATTGCCGCGTTTTATGATTATGAAATATAGCAAATGGATGTCAAAACTGCATTCCTTAATGGATTTCTCAAAGAAGAGTTGTATATGATGCAACCAGAAGGTTTTGTCGATCCTAAAGGTGCTAACAAAGTGTGCAAGCTCCAGCGATCCATTTATGGACTGCTGCAAGCATCTCGGAGTTGGAATATACGCTTTGATAGAGTGATCAAAGCATATGGTTTTATACAAACTTTCGGATAAGCCTGTATTTACAAGAAAGTGAGTGGGAGCTCTGTAGCATTTCTAATATTATATGTGGATGACATATTGTTGATTGGAAATAATATAGAATTTCTGGATAGCATAAAAGGATACTTGAATAAGAGTTGTTCAATGAAAGACCTTGGTAAAGCTGCTTGTTTATTGGTCATCAAGATCTATAGAGATAGATCAAGACGCTTAATTGGACTTTCACAAAGCACATACCTGATGAAGTTTTGAAGAAGTTCAAAATGGATCAGTCAAAGAAAGGGTTCTTGCTTGTGTTACAAGGTGTGAAGTTGAGTCAGACTCAATGCCCGACCACTGCAGAAGATAGAGAGAAAATGAAAGTCATTCGCTATGCCTTAGCGATAGGATCTATCATGTATGCTATGTTGTGTACCAGAACTGATGTGTGCCATGCTATAAGTCTAGCAGGGAGGTACTACAGTAATCCAGGAATGGATCACTGGACAGTGGTCAAGAACATCCTGAAGTACCTGAAAAGGACTAAGGATATGTTTCTCGTTTATGGAAGTGACAAAGAGCTCGTCGTAAATGGTTACGTCGATGATAGCTTTGACACTGATCCGGGTGACCCTAAGTCACAAATCGGATACGTATTTATATTGAATGGTGGAGCTGTCAGTTGGTGCAGTTCCAAGCAAAGCGTCATCGTGGGATCTACGTTTGAAGCGGAGTACATAGCTGCTCCGGAAGCAGCGAATGGAGGAACCTAGATGAAGGACTTCATATCTGATCTAGGTGTAATACCTAGTGCATCGGGTCCAATGAAAATCTTTTGTGACAATAGTGGAGCAATTGCCTTCACGAAGGAATCCAGATTTCAAAAAAGAACCAAACACATCAAGAGACGCTTCAACTCCATCCATGATCAAGTCAAGGAGGGAGACATAGAGATTTGCAAAATACATACGGATCTGAATGTGGCAGACCCGTTGACTAAGCCTATTCCACGAGCAAAACATGATCAGCACCAAGACTCCATGGGTGTTAGAATCATTACAATGTAATCTAGATTATTGACACTAGTGCAAGTGGGAGACTGAAGGAAATATTATTTATATTTCCTTATATCATGGTAAATGTTTATTATTCATGCTAGAATTGTATTAACCGGAAACTTGATACATGTGTGGATACATAGACAAAACACAGTGTCCCTAGTAAGCCTCTACTAGACTAGCCTGTTAATCAAAGATGGTTAAGTTTCCTAGCCATAGACATGTGTTGTCATTTGATGAACAGGATAATGATGTGATGGACAAGACCCATCCGTTAGCTTAGCATAATGATCGTTAAATTTCATTGCTATTGCTTTCTTCATGTAAAATACACATTCCTTCGACTATGAGATTATGCAACTCCCGTATACCGGAGGAATACCTTGTGTGATATCAAATGTCACAACGTAACTGGGTGATTATAAAGATGCTATATAGGTATCTCCAAAGGTGTTTGTTGGGTTGGCATAGATCGAGATTAGGATTTGTCACTCCGAGTATCGGGGGGGGGGTATCTCTGGGCCCTCTCGGTAATGCACATCATGATAAGCCTTGCAAGCAATGTGACTAATGAGTTAGTTACGGGATGATGCATTACGAAACAAGAAAATAGGCTTGCCGGTAACGAGATTGAACTAGGTATAAAGATACCGACGATCGAATCTCGGGCAAGTAACATACCGATGACAAAGGGAATAACGTATGTTGTTATTACGGTACGACCGATAAAGATCTTCATCGAATATGTAGGAACCAATATGAGCATCCAGGTTTCGCTGTTGGTTATTGATCGGAGAGGTTTCTCGGTCATGTCTACATAGTTCTCGAACCCGTAGGGTCCGCACACTTAACGTTCGATGACGATTTTGTATTATATGAGTTATGTGATTTGGTGGCCGAATGTTGTTCGGAGTCCTGAATGAGATCACGGACATGACGAGGAGTCTTGAAATGGTTGAAGGTAAAGATTCATATATAGAACGATAGTATTCGGACACCGGAAGTGTTCCGGGGGTACCGGGTACATATCGGGTCACCGGAAGGGGTTCCGGGCAACCCCCTCGCAAACTATATGGGCCTAATGGGCCAAGAGAGGGACATACCAGCCCCTAAGGGGCTGGTGCGCCCCCCTATAGGCCGAATAGGAGGAGAAGGAAAGGAAGGGAAGGGAGAAGGAAAGGGGAGGATTCTGCCTCCCCCTTTCCTTCTCTGCCCCCTCTCTTTCCTTCCCCCTCCGACACTTATGGAAGGGGGGATGCCAACTTGTAGGAGGCGCCCAAGTAGGATTACCCCTACTTGGGGCACCCCTTGCTGCCCCTCTCCCTCTCCCACCTATATATATGTGGGAGGGGGCACCGCTAGAACACACAACATTGATTCCTAGCCGTGTGAGACGCCCCCCTCCATAGTATACGCCTCCGGTCATATTGTCGTAGTGCTTAGGAGAAGCCCTGCGTGGATCACTTCACCATCACCGTCACCATGCTGTCGTGCTGACAAAACTCTCCCTCGACACTTTGCTGGATCAAGAGTTCGAGGGACGTCATCGAGTTGAACGTGTGCAGAACTCGGAGGTGCCATACGTTCGGTGCTTGATCGATCGGAATGAGAAGAAGTTCGACTACATCAACCGCCTTGTCAAACGCTCCCGCTTTCGGTCTATGAGGTTACGTGGACACACTCTCGCCCTCTCGTTGCTATGCATCTCCTAGATAGATCTTGCATGAGCATAGGAGAAGTTGTGAAATTGCATGTTACATTCCCCAATAGGGGCTTCCAACATCCACCTTCAAGGTGTTTCGATCTAGTCTCTGCGTCACCGTCGACATTTTGACTGTGGGAGGGATAGGGGTTGAATGTGTATGTATGTATGTATGTATAGGTTAGGGTCATGTATTGTCACGCCTCATTTCTCCCTACGTACAATGTATAGCTTGGGAGACAAGTTGAGGTCGTACACACTGGTTCCTATATATATGTGCACTTACACGTGATCAATGAATTGAGTCGCATGCAATCCAATCTTTCCTAACAACATACTTAGAGAAAATTTAACATGACCTCTGGACTTCTCACAAAAAAATAAACCATGACCTTTGGACTTTTCACAAAAAAATAAAAAGGAAATGCTGACAGGGCTAAAATTGGCGTAAGAAGCGTACTGGTGCTACCTCAGCCAGGCCCACGCGGGAAGAAAAATGTCCGTTTGGTTAATTACCCGCATTCGTTGTTGGGTCTGCATAGCACGAACATTAAAACACCTTTGGGCATGCATCCCTGGGAACGCTAAAATTAGCCGTTTTCCTCAGTCTGGTCCGAGCGGTGCAACCCTAGGCATATGGACATGGGCGGCTGCACGCGTGGGTGCGGTCCCGAAACGTCGCGTTGTTTCCAGACGTGTTATCATAAATTACCCTCACCTCCCTTCCTCACCGCTCTCTCCCCTCTTCCCCACTCACACCGGCAGCGGCGACGCCGGTGACCACATGAGCTCTACTGTGAATTGATCCAATACAGTAGCGGCAACCACCGGAGCGACTGTAGACCTCCATCGGAGCGCATCGGCCATGGTGGTAAGACCTCGTCCTCTTTGTACATTCACTGCTTTCGACTTGGGCTAGATTCGATTAGAGCACGCGATTGAAGAGTTAGGGAGGGGATTGAACACATCGGGGGAAGGATTGACATCAATTGATTCTGCATCTACGGCTACTAGGGCTCATAGGTTATTTTTTGATTAAATCAGGGGCGGGGATTGGATTGTCTAGCCACAACGACCCTGGAGTCGGGTCGAGTGGCGGGGGCATAGTCATCTTCTTTTCTTACTCATCGGCTTCGTCCCCATTGTCTTCGTCAAGAACGATGGGTATAGCACGGTCACTTGCCGCCAGTGCCCTGGCCACCATCTACACCTCGTCGTTATAGGACTCTGGCGACCCAAACGTACTACTCCAGTACGCCGTGGCATGCTGGTCTTGAGGCGCCTTGTACTAACTGTACTTGGCCCATGTGACGCCCCCGATTCAATTGTACACTAATCATACACGCAAATGTGTACGATCAAGATCATGGACTCAGGGGAAGATATCACAACACAACTCTAGACACAAATTGAAATAATACAAGCTTTATATTACAAGCTAGTGGCCTCGAGTGCTTGAATATAGAAGCTCGGGTACAAACGAGTCAGCGGAAGCAACAATATCTGAGTACAGACATTAAGTTAAACAAGGTGCCATAAGATGGCTAGCACAACCATGGATACAGATCGAAGAGGCAAGGCCTCCTGCCTGGGACCTCCTAACTACTCCTGGTCGTCAGCGGTCTCCACGTAGTAGTAGGCAACGGGGTGGCATCTGGCTCCTGGGATCCACCATCTGATCGCAGCAACCGAGTATAGGGGAAAAAGCTGCAAAGCAATCATGAGTACTCATCCAAAGTACTCACAAGACTTACATCGGAACTATGCTAAGTATGCATCAGTATCAAAGGAATGAGCTATATATGTGGACTGAACTGCAAAATGCCAGAAGAGAAGGGAAAGCCTAGCATATCGAAGACTAGCATCTTCTAGCATCTTGCAGCATTCACGAGAGTATAGTATAGCATTTTATAATTAACAAGCATGTTGTAGTATTAACGCCCAGAGATCCTTCCTCGACTCCCTGTGAGAAAACTATCCTGGAGCCACATATCTCAAGTATCCATTTCTAGTTATAACAGATCAGGATACCACTCCGAGCGTCCATTATAGTGGACACAGCTATTCGAATAGATAATCTTCCCTGTAGGGGTGCACCACATTTCCCAACATGCTTGATTACTCCGGCCGGACACACTTTACTTGGTCAATGCCCGGCCTCGGAAGCTCAACACATTGCAACCCTACCTAGGCCCTACAGAGAGGTCCCCGACGGTGTACATCATAAGCGCTCCGGGGTCTTGGGCCCATCGTCCATTGCACTCCGGGTTGTTATGCGACTAGCCGGGACGAGCACCACCTCATCATGGATGGCACTAGCCCGACGGGCCCACAATGCTGAACTGGACGTCCGACAGAGCTTTCGGCTGATACTAGGACGCCGAGTGCCCATAACTGTTCCCGCATGGTGGTTAGTGCGAATAGGCCAGTGGCCAACTCAGATGAAATACCCAAACATGTTACTGCATTAACATTTAAAAGTAGTGACGGCTGTCGGGACAAGTTCGGGGTTACCACCCCATCCTGGGTGATACCGCTAAACAGCCAGCTACCACCGTAACATCTCGCGGGTGCTCTTCGGGCCCGCCCGACTTTCACAGGTATCTATCGCGGGTGCTCTCTAGGCCCACCCGACTTTAACAAAGGTCTGGAGTAAACTCAAGGTCCAAAACATCAAGGGGGGAACCCAAGGAATCACCCTCAACGGATTCCACTCAATGTAATCGTCAAGGTGAACATAGGTGGAATCACCCTCGAGGTCCACACTTGAGGTGTTGCACGTCAGAGTCGTATCGGGAGTGGTGAAGGAGGATTACCCTCAACAGACCACAATCGATTAGCTACACTCTAGAGTTATCATCAGGAGTGTGTTACGAGGTATCAGCCTCGGCACTTGATAGTAGCTCCGTAGAGTCGTACATCTAAAGGGGGTGATGTGATGTGTCGGGCTCTGGTCGCCGATCACGTTAATCGAGTCATCGGTCAACAAGCCGGGTCAACTGGGACAAGGTGAGGGGTCACTGATGGATCACTAGCCAACCTATACTAAGCAGTTTATGTTAAACATGTAAGGTACAACAGCGGGTTACAAAAGCAGGCTATGCATTAGAATAGGAGCAAATAATAACAGTATCAAAATCTAATGCAAGCATGAGAGACAATGGAATGGGCGATATCGGAATGATCAAGGGGGGTTTTCTTGCCTGGAAGCTCTGCTGAAAGGGATGGAGGGTCCTCGTCGACGTAGTCGATCACAGTGGCATCAGCAGCGGTCTCGGGGTTTACCAGAGAAGAAGAGGGAGAAGAAACAGTAAATACAAAGCACACAGATGCATGACATGATGATAAGCGGTGCTAGGGGTGATCTAACGCAAGGCTACACGATACCGGCGAAGGGGGAAAACATCCGGGAATATTTTCCCGAAGTTTGGCATTTTCGGACAGATGAAATGAAGGGGGGCGGTTGCATGCTCGCTATGCTAGGGGCACGTAACATATGAATGAGGGGCGTATTCAGATTCTTCATATTTTTTCTGAGAAACTTTCATATATAAAACTTTTTCAGCCGAGTTACAGAATAATTTATATTAATTTTCAAAGATTTAAACATTTTCTGAAATTATTTTAATTCGAAAATAAATAGTAAATTACTATGGGTACCCAGCTCTATGTACACAGAAGTGTACATAGAGGATGACATGTGGGCTAGGGGGGGACCCAGTTGACCAGGCCAAGTTTGGCTGGTCAACAGGGGGTGGGGCTCCTGTCATACACACATCAACTAATTAGATGATTAATTAGGCTAACTAAGTCATAAGTTTAATTAAACCAATTTAATTAAGTTGATTAATTAATGAATTATATTTTTATTATATATATAACAGGAAAAGGGGGTTGGGCCACTATCAATGGCCCACTTGGGCTTAGCGGGGCGGGTATACTAGGCGTGCGGGCGCAGCCCGCCCGAGCAACGGGGGGATGGGGAGTCTGGCATGGACGCCGGCGGCCACGGGCCGCATAGGTGCCGGCCGAAAACAGGGCGGCGGGGTCGGTGAGCTGGGGTGTATCAGGGGTGGTGAAGGCGAAGCAACGGAGTGCATGCACCGGCGAGGCGAGCTGCGTGTGGCGGCTGAAGTAGAAAAGGCCAGCGGGGTGAGTGGGTGAGGGAGCGGGGCGCCGACGGCTGCTGAGAGGCAGCGGCCTGGCGGGAGCGACGGCAAGCGGCAGTGGCAGCGTGTCCAGAGGCCGGATGGGGCAGGCGCGGGCGGAGGCGTCGGGGGCGCGCTGGCCGTAGCAAGTGCGAGCAAAGCCGTTGGGGTGAGGATAGCAGGGCGGCCAGCGTGAGCAGGGAATGGCCCGGGGGCGCAGCAGCAGGAGTACCAGCAGCGGCAGCCGCACCTAGCAGAAGCAGCGGCGGCAGCAGCGACAAGGACACGTGCGATAGAGCAGTGAGGGAGGAGGGGAGGCGGTCACCCTCCGTGCAGGGGTTCAGGGCGGCGAGGCTTGGAGAAGTTACTCGGGGAGGATACGGAGACGCGACTGCGACGGGGTTGAGCGCGGCGACGGCGACGGTCTCCACCAGATCGAGAAGATGGACGAGATGGGCCAATGGTGATCTAGGGTTCGTGGACGAGGCCGGTGCGGTCTTATACGCGTGGGGAAAACAGCGGAGTGCGATCTTTTTATTAAGGATCGGGGCACGAGGGACATTCTTCTTAGTGGGCGGTTGTGCCAGGGCCTCTACCGTTTGGAGCATCCTGGTGTCGCTCATGTTTTCAGTGGAGTTCGGGTCTCTCCGTCACAGTGGCATGCTCGTCTTGGTCACCCGGCCATACCTATTGTCCGTCATATTTTGCGTCGTCATGAGCTTCCTAGTTTGTCTAGTCATAAAGATGTAGCAGTGTGTGATGCTTGTCAGGAGGAGAAGAGTCATCAACTTCCTTTTTCGGAGTCCAGTCGTGAGGTGAAACATCCTTTAAACTTGTGTTTTCAGATGTATGGGGTCCTGCTCAGACTTTTGTCAGTGGTCATAATTACTATATCAGTTTCGTTGATGCTTATAGTCGCTTTACCTGGCTTTACCTTATTAAACGCAAATCTGATGTGTTTGATATTTTTGTTCAGTTTCAAAAACATGTTGAACGTCTTCTCAAGCACAAAATTGTTCATGTCCAGTCAGACTGGGGGGGCGAGTATCGCAACCTCAACTCTTTCTTTCAGTTGCTTGGGATAGCTCATCGTTTAGCATGTCCACATACACATCAGCAGAATGGTTCAGTCGAACGTAAGCATCGTCATATTGTTGAAGCTGGTCTTACTCTTTTGGCCCATGCATCTGTTTCGTTTCGGTTTTGGAGTGATGCTTTCACCACTGCATGCTTTCTCATCAACCGTACTCCTACTCGTGTTTTAAACATGAAGACTCCCATTGAGGTTCTCCTTAATGAACAACCTGATTATACCTTTCTCAAGGTATTTGGGTGTGCTTGCTGGCCGCATCTTCGTCCATATAACAAGCGCAAGCTTGAGTTTCGTTCTAAGAAGTGTGTTTTTCTTGGCTATAGCTCTCTTCATAAAGGTTACAAATGTCTTCATGTTCCCACTAATCGTGTCTATATATCTCGGGACGTCGTGTTTGATGAGCATGTTTTTCCCTTTGCCAACCTTCCTGTGTCCACTGTCGAACCACCATCCCTGCATTCATCCTCTGTTGCTTCTGACCAATTTGATGATGTTGCATACTCTCCTTTGCTGTTACCTAACCATGGTGCAGGAACCGGACGTGGAGCTCGTTTGGAGCTGTTGGAGGATTCACCATCATCATCGTCGTCTTCTAGTGGGCACGTCGATCGCCCTATGTTGCATGGCATCGATTCACGTGCCCATGCATGGTCACCCGACGAGCCCGTCGCGCCGAGCATCTCCACTGCTCGGTCCGTTTTGCCAGCGGCCGCCGAGTCGCCCGCGGCCGCCGAGTCGCCCGCGGCTCGGCCCGTCACGCCGTCTTCGCCTGCGGCTCGGCCCGTCACGCCGTCTTCGCCCGCGGCTCGGGTCCTCACGTCGCCTTCATCAGCGGATCGGCCCACGACACCGGCCGCGCCACGGCCCACTATGCCGAGCTCGCCATCGGCCCGGTCTGTGATGTCGGAGTCGCCAGCTGCTTCGTCTGCTCTGCCGGTTTCGCCGATGGGTCGGCCTTCTTCGCCAACCGAGTCCGAGGCTACAGTGACTGGCTCCTCGTCACCGGCTGACTCGTCAACGTCGCCGTCCTCCAGCCCGTTGCAGGCTGCTCCGTCGACCTCGGTGGTTCCTGTGTCCCGACCACATACACGCAGTCGTAGTGGCATTTTCAAACCTAAGGAACGTAAGGATGGTACGGTTGCTTGGTTGGCTGCTTGTTTGGCTGCTGCTGTTGCGGATCCATCTTCTGAGCCTCGCTCATATCAGGCTGCCCTGCGCATTCCACATTGGCGAGAGGCTATGGAGCAGGAGTTTCATGCTCTTCTTCGTAACAAGACATGGACTCTCGTTCCTCCACCACCACGGGTAAATGTTATTGACTCAAAATGGGTATTCAAAGTGAAGAAGCATTCGGATGGATCTATTGAGCGTTACAAAGCGTGACTTGTTGCTCGCGGTTTTCGGCAGCGTCATGGTCTTGACTATGAGGACACCTTCAGTCCTGTCGTCAAGCCTACCACTATTCGGCTTCTTCTCTCCATTGCTGTTTCTCGTGGTTGGTCACTTCGTCAACTTGATGTGCAGAATGCTTTTCTACATGGATTTTTGGAGGAAGAGGTTTATATGAAACAGCCGCCTGGTTTCTCTGATCCTGATCGTCCTGACTATATCTGTCGTCTTTCCAAAGCACTATATGGTTTGAAGCAAGCTCCTCGTGCCTGGCATGCCCGCCTTGCCTCTGCCCTTCGTGCTCATGGGTTTGTGCCGTCTACTGCTGACACTTCGTTATTTCTTCTACAGAAGCCAGAAGTCACTATGTATCTTTTGGTATATGTCGATGATATTATCCTTGTCAGCTCTTCTCAGTATGCTACTGATGCTCTTGTCTGCTCTCTTGGTGCTGATTTTGCGGTCAAAGATCTTGGGAAGCTTCACTACTTTCTTGGAGTTGAGGTCACTTCTCGTGCTACTGGTCTTGTCCTTACGCAGAAGAAGTACTCCTTGGAGTTGTTACAGAGAGCTGGCATGCTGAAGTGCAAACCGACCACCACACCCATGTCGTCTACCGACAAGATAACAGCTGTTGATGGTGAGCTTTTGTCTCCTGCGGATGCCACAGAGTACAGGAGCATTGTTGGTGGACTTCAGTACTTGACGATCACGAGACCAGATATCTCTTATGCTGTTAACAGGGTTTGTCAGTATCTTCAGGCTCCCAGAGATACTCATTGGGCTGCTGTTAAACGCATTCTTCGTTATGTTCAGTTCACCCTGACATTTGATATGCATATTCGGCCGACTTCCTCTCGGGTCCTTTCGGCCTTCTCTGATGCAGATTGGGCTGGTAGCCCAGATGACAGGCGATCCACGGGGGGTTATGCAGTATTCTTTGGCTCTAATTTGATCGCCTGGAGTGCTCAGAAACAGGCTACTGTGTCACGTAGCAGTACTGAAGCTGAGTACAAGGCTGTGGCTAATGCTACTGCAGAGATTATTTGGGTGCAGTCTTTGCTTCAGGAGTTGGGTTTGTCTCAACCACAGCCTCCTATTCTTTGGTGTGATAACATCGGTGCTACATACCTTTCTGCAAATCCAGTATTTCATGCCCGAATGAAACACATTGAAGTTGACTATCATTTTGTACGGGAACGTGTATCACAGAAGCAACTCCAGATCAAGTTTATCTCATCTAAGGATCAACTTGCAGACATCTTCACTAAGCCTTTACCGCTGCCACAGTTTGAGGCTTGTAGGCGCAATCTTACCCTTCTCAGTTCTTTAGAAAGTGGCTAAGATTGAGGGAGGGTGTTAGACTATGTATAGCTTCTGTACCTATGTACGTATATGGTACATATTGTAACACAACCATTATATATAATGAGATAAGCCACCCCTAGAGGGTTGTGCTGGTTCCCCAAAACTTATTGTCTTACACACGGCAACGTGCCGAGGCCGTGGCGGGCATTAGAGGCATCCACGCTTCCCCCTCCCTCTAGCGAGGAAGAGGACGGCAGGGGGCAGGCTGGGCCTCCTGTTGGGATGGGGGGCTAGTTCGGCGGCCAGCTAGGCCAGTTGGCCTGGGGTTTTCTTTTTATTTTCATTTTGACTTTTTCTTAATTTTCTTTTACTGTTTAGTTTTTAGCTCTTGTTTTGCATTTAGTTGAACCACCAAACAATTTTTGTAAAATGTGAAACACATCATATAAATACTAGACAATGTACTTAGATGGCACAAAAGTTTGGGCTCAAAAAAATAGTTCAATATTTTATAAATTAGAAAAGGCATTTAATTAATTGTTAAAGCCACTGTTTTAATTATTTTAGGGTATTTAATCACTTTATAAAAATGTGACTTCTTCACCAATATTACCTATGAATTATTTGCCACAGTTTAAACAATTTAGTTTTGACATTTTAAAAACTTTAAATTTTGACTTTAATTTAAATTTGAATTTGAACCGGTTTCGAATCAACGCGAGTTTAACAACAGTAATCGTGGTTACATGGCATCATTAACAAGGCATAACTGTAGCTTAATTATCCGGGCGTTACAATCTTGCCCGCTGTCGAACGTCGCCGGAGTCTGCCTGATTTATGGCCCAACACAGGATGTCCACTAGCATCGCGCCCTTAGCTTGTTTCGGAACCAGTGTCTTCAGCTCGTTCGGCGTAGCCTTCTTCTTCACAGTGTCGGCCTCCTTATGCATGCCATCGATGCTGCTGAATTTCGAGGACACTTCCATGATGTGCTCGAACTTTTTGCGGTCACCGAGCGAGCACCCAGGGAAGAATGGCCTCCATCCAATGCCCAAGGAGAAGGGTTGGGTTGGAGTTGGAGTTCATGCCAAGGAGAGGTGGTGAAACGGAGGGGGTTTGAGTGGGGTCCTGGGTTAGTAGGGTGGGTTAATATAGGAGTGTTAGGCCGATATGAATAAATGCTGACCATTGATATGCCTGATGTTCATAATGCAGATGGACAAAGGCAAGGAGATGGTGCCACCATTGGAAAAGGGCAAGGAGGTCGTGCCTCCATTGGTCGAAGTGCAAGTGCAGAATCACCCAAGCCCCAAGTGAAGGAACTATGGCCATTTCCATCAGGAGGAGTCAGGACCAAAGTACTTCTGTAAGGTTATCCTTGTTCCAAAGCTAGATAGTCTGCCATTGCCTCTAGACTTCACAAAGCACTTCCCCGTCATCCCTACAGAGTTCAAGCTGAAGACGAACACCGGCTGCGCATGGAGGGTGACGGTGAGAGTGATCAACTACAGGGTCACCCTTGATTAGGGTTGGGCCACCTTCGGCGTTGTTCACCAGATTATGATCGGGTACATGTTGACGTTCAAGCTGCTGTCCCCTGACACCATGAAGGTAATCGTCTTTAACGACGAGGGCGTGGAGGTGGTCACCAAGTGCAAGGAGCACGACAATGCCTTCGCCGCGACCGACTGAGCTCCTGTTGTCCAATCCTTGTTGGTTCTTGCTTTAAGACTTCGGTTTCGTTTAGAATTTATCGTATTGTGTTGGTTTAAAACTTGTTCTGCGTGGTTAAGACTTATGTTTGTGCGTAAGATTGTTTTGTTGCTACTAGTTTAATTATTAGTAGTTCATGTGTACCTTTGGTAACCGCACCACATCAAGGAGGAGATTATCACACAACTGTCCTGGATGTAACCAAACAATCGGACTTGTGTTTTCCCTCAAACAAGCTGCAACCAAACATCAGGCCTTTCGTTTCAGCACATTTAGGCTGGAGGGGGTGCAGACCACCAATCAACACGCAACTGTTAGTTTTTAGCCAGTATATGCTCAGTCATGCCCAACTAAGACAAGTATGCAAAGTGGCAAAAAATGATACAGGTAACCAAACACGCCCTATATCTCACTTAAAGCGAGAATAGAATCCGTTTTGCTTAAAGACGTGAGCATATAAGACCGGCCTATTAGTCAGGTTGCTCGCTTCCTCGTTCAACGTATTGGTTTGGTCCGTTTTTTTTTCTCTTTTTTGTTTTTTATCGGTCCTTTTGGTTTCCTGTTTTTTCATTGTTTTTATTTGTTTCACCTATGATTTTTACTGGTTTATTCTTGTCATTATTTTTCTCCTTGCCTTTTCTCTTTCACGTTTTGACTGGTTATTTTAATTTTATTTATTTCTTGTTATATTATATTTTCTTTTTGTTTCTATACTCGTTATTTTGCTTTTCTTTACTTTTAATTTCTTTTTATTTTTCGTTTCTTATTGGTTTTCTTAGTTTTCTTTGTACATTTTTTGTACACATTAGAAATATTTTTATATAGGATATACATGACTAAATTTTTTGACAACTTATACTTTTTTTATGTCAACCTTTTATGTACACATTCTACACTTTGTGTATACAATAGGAACTTTTTATATATATGCTTAACATTTTGGAAATGCATTATTAACATTTTGTAAAATATTAAAAAATTCATGTCTAATTTTCCCATAAACATTTTTCATATTTTGTATACATCAAGAATATTTTTATACAGCAGGAATATTTTTTATATACACTTTTAACACTATCCACATACATGATTAACATTTTTTAGTACTCTTTATTTTGTGCCTACTTTTTTCAAACACATTGGACACTTTTTTATACATTGGAAACATTTTTATATACACATTGAAAAGTAAGTGCATGACTAACATTTTATTTTGAAAATGAAAATTTATATATTTAATGTGTACTTTTTTGATACAAATTGTAAAAGTTTTCTATATATATTTTTCATATAAGAACATTTTTCTGTAAACATTTCACATTTTTTAAATGCATGATTGATATTTTTCAAAAGTTTATGTAAAGTGTTTTTATTTGCGGATGTCTGTAAAGTGTTTTTTGTAATGTATATTTAGAACATTTGGAAGTACAAACAAAAATAAAAGGAAAATAAAAAAATGAAAACAAAAAACATGAAGAAAAGAGAAACAAGCGCCTTTAAGGCCTGTGGCCTCCCATGCGCTGCGCCTGCCTAGTCTGGAGGTGGCTTCCGAGGCAACCATATGTCTCGCTATAAGCCAGACATCTATGTCTCGCGATAGCTGACATAGAAGCGCCCGTGCAAGGAATATCCTTTGTGTCACATCCGAGAGCAACTAGATGAGATGAGGAGCGCTTCTTTGGAAGCCTTCCTAAGGATCATCTGGGGTGGGCTGAGAGCGCGATACTTAACGTGCTTTTAGCCGCCGTCACGTGTCGCGCTCCGGGTGCTCCAGTCGATTTTTTCCGCACACGTTTTCGGTTGTTTAAATGTTTTTCTTGAATTTTTAGGTTTTCATCGGTCTTTCTTAGCTTTTTGATAAAAAAGAATTGCTTGAATAAACACTTTTTTGTTTTTTTTCTTTCGTGAGAGGCATGATTTTGCTTCCGCGAGATGCACGACCATGCCTCTCAGAAATGAAAAAAAAATGTGTTTTCACTTTTTTTTTCTGCGAGAGGCACGACCGTGCCTCTTGAAAATGGCAAAACCGTGTTTTTTTTTCTTCTGTGAGATGCACGGTTTTGCTTCCGCGAGGTCATGCCTCTCAACAAAAAATAATATATAATTTATTTTTTTTCTCTTCCGCAAGAGGCACAGTTTCGCTTCTGCAAGAGACACAGTCGTGCCTCTCGAAAATGAAAAAAAAGTGTTTTCTATTTTTTTCCAACCGCGAGAGGCACGGTTTTGCTTCCTTGCCTCTCGGAAACGGGAAAACATGTGTTATATATATATATATATATATATATATATATATATATATATATATATATATATATATATATATATATATATATATATATATATTTCTTCCGCGAGAGACACGGCCGTGCCTCTCAGAAACGGCTTTCAAAAAGGGAAAAATGTGCTCCTGGTTTGGTTTTTTCGTGAATAAAAAAAAGATCATCAAAAAATTATCAACATGGGATCTATTTTTGAAAATCTCGACGTGAGGAAACCAATGGTGAAAACGATTCAAGATTTGGACAAACGGCTTAAGAAATAAAACGATTTGAATAAACGGATCTACGAGAAAAGACAAAACTTCAAGGCTGCGATAAGTGACACACATGCAGCGTGCCACTTGTCACAATTTGGGGAGGGTGATATTGATGTTTGAAAGGAGTACTCCTCAATTACTGATTTCGGTCATATCCTTATAGACTTATTGTTTATCGAATGCTAACTGGGCCTAGAATTGGCTTAAGGAGCGTGCTGTTGGGGAACGCATTAATTTCAAAAAAAAATCCTACGCACACGCAAGATCCATCTAGGTGATGCATAGCAACGAGAGAGGAAGAGTGTTGTCCACGTACTCTCGTAGATCGTAACCGGAAGCGTTATGACAACGCGGTTGATGTAGTCGAACGTCTTCACGATCCGACCGATCCTAGCACCGAAGATACGGTACCTCCACGATCTGCACACGTTCAGCTCGGTGACGTCCTGCGAACTCTAGGTCTAGCCGAGTGTCGAGGGAGAGTTTCGCCAGCACGATGGCGTGATGACGGTGATGATGAAGCTACCGGCGCAGGGCTTCGCCTAAGCACTGCAAGTATATGACCGAGGTGGAAATATGTGGAGGGGGGCACCGCACACGGCTAAGAGATCAATTTGTGTGTCTATGGGGTGCCCCCCTCCCCTTTATATAAAGGAGTGGAGGAGTGGAGGGCCGGCCCACTCTATGGCGCGCCCTAGGGGGAGTCCTACTCCCACCGGGAGTAGGCTTCCCCCCTTTCCCTAGTAGGAGTAGGAGAGAAGGAAGGAAGGGGGGCGGCCCCCCACCCAATTAGGATTGGGCTAGGGGGGCGCGCCCTCCACCTTTCCCTTCCTCTCCTCTTTTCCACTAAGGCCCAATAAGGCCCGTAG
>NC_041382.1:146187253-146219400 GCF_002162155.2 Triticum dicoccoides | reverse complement strand
GGGATCCGTAACCTTCTGGTACTCCGGTAAATGCGCGAACTCATCCGGAACCATTCTGATGTCCAAACATAGGCTTCCAATATATCGATCTTTATGTCTTGACCATTCTGAGACTCCTCGTCATGTCCGTGATCATATCCGGGACTCCAAACTACCTTCGGTACATCAAAACACATAAACTCATAATACCGATCGTCACCGAACGTTAAGCGTGCGAACCCTATGGGTTTGAGAACTATGTAGACATGACCGAGACTCATCTCCGGTCAATAACCAATAGCGGAACCTAGATGCTCATATTGGTTCTTACATATTCTACGAAGATCTTTATCGGTCAAACCGCATAACAACATACGTTGTTCCCTTTGTCATCGGTATGTTACTTGCCCGAGATTCGATCGTCGGTATCTCAATACCTAGTTTAATCTCGTTCCCGGAAAGTCTCTTTACTCGTTCCGTAATGCAAAATCCCATAACTAACTCATTAGTCACATTGCTTTCAAGGCTTATAGTGATGTGTATTACCGAGAGGGCCCAGAGATACCTCTCGATACACGGAGTAACAAATCCTAATCTCGATCTATGCCAACTCAACAGACACCATCGGAGATACCTTTAGAGCATCTTTATAGTCACCCAGTTACGTTGTGATATTTGATAGCACACTAAGTGTTCCTCCGGTATTCGGGAGTTGCATAATCTCATAGTCATAGGAACATGTATAAGTTATGGAGAAAGCAATAGCAGTAAACTAAACGATCAAAGTGCTAAGTTAACGGATGCGTCAAGTCAATCACATCATTCTCTAATGATGTGATCCCATTCATCAAATGACAACTCTTTATCCATGGCTAGGAAACTTAACCATCTTTGATTAACGAGCTAGTCAAGTAGAGGCATACTAGTGACACTATGTTTGTCTATGTATTCACACATGTACTAAGTTTCCCATTAATACAATTCTAGCATGAATAATAAACATTTATCATGATATAAGGAAATATAAATAACAACTTTATTATTGTCTCTAGGGCATATTTCCTTCAGTCTTCTACTTGCACTAGAGTCAATAATCTCAATTACATTGTGATGATTCTAACACCCATGGAGTCTTGGTGCTGATCATGTTTTGCTCGTGAGAGAGGCTTAGTCAACGGGTCGGCAACATTCAGATCCGTATGTATCTTGCAAATCTCTATGTCTCCCTCCTTGACTTGATCGCGGATGGAATTGAAGCGTCTCTTGATGTGCTTGGCTCTCTTGTGAAATCTGGATTCCTTTGCCAAGGCAATTGCACCAGTATTGTCACAAAAGATTTTCATTAGACCCGATGCACTAGGTATGACACCTAGATCAGATATGAACTCCTTCATCCAGACTCCTTCATTTGCTGCTTCTGAAGCAGCTATGTACTCCGCTTCACACGTAGATCCCGCCACGACACTCTGCTTGGAACTGCACCAACTGACACCTCCACCATTCAATAAAAATACGTATCTAGTTTGTGACTTAGAGTCATACGGATCGGTGTCAAAGCTTGCATCAACGTAACCATTTACAACGAGCTCTTTGTCACCTCCATAAATGAGAAACATATCCTTAGTCCTTTTCAGGTATTTCAGGATGTTCTTGACCGCTTTCCAGTGATCCACTCTTGGATTACTTTGGTACCTCCCTGCTAAACTAATAGCAAGGCACACATCGGGTCTGGTACATAGCATTGCATACATGATGGAACCTATGGCTCAACCATAGGGAATGACTTTCATTTTCTCTCTATCTTCTGCGGTGGTCGGGCATTGAGTCTGACTCAACTTCACACCTTGTAACACAGGCAAGAACCCTTTCTTTGCTTGATCCATTTTGAACTTCTTCAAAACTTTATCAAGGTATGTGCTTTGTGAAAGTCCAATTAAGAGTCTTGATATATCTCTATAGATCTTGATGCCCAATATATAAGCAGCTTCACCGAGGTCTTTCATTGAAAATTCTTATTCAAGTATCCTTTTATGCTATTCAGAAATTCAGTATCATTTTCGATCAGCAATATGTCATCCACATATAATATCAGAAATGCTACAGAGCTCCCACTCATTTTCTTGTACATACGGGCTTCTCCAAAAGTCTGTGTAAAACCATATGCTTTGATCACACTATCAAAGTGTATATTCCAACTTTGAGAGGCTTGCACCAGTCCATAAATGGATCGCTGGAGCTTGCACACTTTGTTAGCACCTTTTGGATCAACAAAACCTTCTGGTTGCATCATATACAACTCTTCTTTAAGATATCCATTAAGGAATGCAGTTTTGACATCCATTTGCCAAATTTCATAATCATAAAATTCGGCAATTGCTAACATGATTCGGACGGACTTAAGCATCGCTACGGCAGAGAAGGTCTCATTGTAGTCAACTCCTTGAACTTGTCGAAAACCTTTTGCAACAAGTCGAGCTTTGTAGACAGTAACATTATCGTGACCATCAGTCTTCAAGATCCATTTATTCTCTATGGCCTGCGATCATCGGGCAAGTCAACCAAAGTCCACACTTTGTTCTCATAAATGGATCCCATCTCAGATTTCATGGTTTCAAGCCATTTTGTGGAATCTGGGCCCATCATCACTTCCTCATAGTTCGTAGGTTCGTCATGGTCAAGTAACATGACTTCCAGAACAAGATTACCGTACCACTCTGGTGCGGATCTTATTTTGGTTGACCTACGAGGTTCGGTAGTAACTTGATCAGAAGTTTCATGATCATCATCATTAGCTTCCTCACTTACTGGTGTAGGAATCACTGAAACTGATTTCTTTGATGAACTACTTTCCAATAAGGGAGTAGGTTTAATTACCCCGTCAAGTTCTACTTTGCTCCCACTCACTTCTTTCGAGAGAAACTCGTTCTCTAGAAAGGATCCATTCTTAGCAACGAATATCTTGCCTTCGGATCTGTGACAGAAGGTGTACCCAACAGTCTCCTTTGGCTATCCTATGAAGACACATTTCTCCGATTTGGGTTCGAGCTTATCAGGTTGAAGCTTTTTCACATAAGCATCGCATCCCCAAACTTTAAGAAACGACAACTTGGGTTTCTTGTCAAACCACAGTTCATAAGGTGTCGTCTCAACAGATTTTGATGGTGCCCTATTTAACGTGAATGCAGCCGTCTCTAAAGCATAACCCCAAAATGATAGCGGTAAATAAGTGAGAGACATCATAGATTGCACCATATCTAATAAAGTGCAGTTACGACGTTCGGACACACCATTACGTTGTGGTGTTCCAGGTGGAGTGAGTTGCGAAACTATTCTGCATTGTTTCAAATGAAGACCAAACTCATAACTCAAATATTCACCTCCACGATCAGATCGTAGTAACTTAATTTTCTTGTTATGATGATTTTTCACTTCACTCTGAAATTCTTTGAACTTTTCAAATGTTTCAGACTTATGTTTCATCAAGTAGATATACCCATATCTGCTCAAATCATCTATGAAGGTAAGATAATAACGATACCCGCCGCGAGCATCAACACTCATCGGACCGCGTACAGCAGATATGGGTAAGATAATAACGATACCCATATCTGCTCAAATCATCTTTGAATTTTGTTGCTTGCTCCATTGTTCCAAAGAACGGAGTCTTAGTCATCTTGCCCATGAGGCATGGTTCGCAAGCTTCAAGTGATTCCAAAAGTCCATCAGCATGGAGTTTCTTCATGCGCTTTACACCAATATGACATAAACGGCAGTGCCACAAATAAGTTGCACTATCATTATTAAACTTATATATTTTGGCTTCAATACTATGAACATGTGTATCACTACTATTAAGATTTAGTAAAAACAGACCACTCATCAAGGGTGCATGACCGTAAAAGATATTATTCATATAAATAGAACAACATTATTCTCTGATTTAAATGAATAACCGTATCGCATCAAACAAGATCCAGATATAATGTTCATGCTCAACGCTGGCACCAAATAACAACTATTTAGGTCTAAAACTAATCCTGAAGGTAGATGTAGAGGTAGCGTGCCGATGGGGATCACATCGACTTTGGAACCATTTCCCATGCGCATTGTCACCTCGTCCTTAGCCAATCTTCGCTTAATCCGTAGCCCTTGTTTCGAGTTGCAAATATTAGCAACAGAACCAATATCAAATACCCAGGTGCTACTGCGAGCATTAGTAAGGTACACATCAATAACATGTATATCAAATATACCATTCACTTTGCCATCCTTCTTCTCCACCAAATACTTGGGGCAGTTCCGCTTCCAGTGACCAATCCCTTTGCAGTAGAAGCACTCAATCTCAGGCTTAGGTCCAGACTTGGGTTTCTTCACTTGAGCAGCAACTTGCTTGCCGTTCTTCTTGAAGTTCCCTTTCTTCCCTTTACCGTTTTTCTTGACTAGTGGTCTTGTTGACCATCAACACTTGATGCTCCTTCTTGATTTCTACCTCCGCGGCCTTTAGCATTGCGAAGAGCTCGGGAATTTTCTTATCCATCCTTGCATATTATAGTTCATCGCGAAGCTCTTATAGCTTGGTCGCAGTGATTGAAAAACTCTGTCAATGACACTATCATCAGGAAGATTAACTCCCAGCTGAGTCAAGTGGTTGTGGTACCCAGACATTCTGAATATATACTCACCGACAGAATTGTTCTCCTCCATTTTACAGCTGTAGAACTTATTGGAGACTACATATCTCTCATTCCGGGCATTTGCTTGAAATATTAACTTCAACACCTGGAACATCTCATATGCTCCATGTGTTGGAAATATGCCCTAGAGGCAATAATAAAATGGTTATTATTATACTTTCTTGTTCATGATAATTGTCTATTATTCATGCTATAGTTGTGTTATCTGGAAATCATAATACATGTGTGAATACAGAGACCACAACATATCCCTAGTGAGCCTCTAGTTGACTAGCTCGTTGATCAATAGATGGTTACGGTTTCCTGACCATGGACATTGGATGTCATTGATAACAAGATCACATCATTAGGAGAATGATGTGATGGACAAGACCCAATCCTAAGCATAGCACAAGATCGTGTAGTTTGTCTGCTAAAGCTTTTCTAATGTCAAGTATTTTTCTTTAGACCATGAGATTGTGCAACTCCCAGATACTGTAGGAATGCTTTGGGTGTGCCAAATGTCACAACGTAACTGGATGGCTATAAAGGCACACTACGGGTATCTCCGAAAGTGTTTGTTGAGTTGGCACGAATCGAGACTGGGATTTGTCACTCCGTGTGACAGAGAGGTATCTCTGGGCCCACTCAGTAAGACATCATCATAATGAGCTCAATGTGATCGAGGAGTTGATCACAGGATGATGTGTTATGGAACGAGTAAAGAGACTTGCCGGTAACGAGATTGAACGAGGTTTGGGGATACCAGCGATCGAATCTCGGGCAAGTAACATACTGATGTCTACTACACAACCTTCTTCTTGTAGATGTTGTTGGGCCTCCAAGTGCAGAGGTTTGTAGGACAGTAGCAAATTTCCCTCAAGTGGATGACCTAAGGTTTATCAATCTGTAGGAGGCGTAGGATGAAGATGGTCTCTCTCAAGCAACCCTGCAACCAAATAACAAAGAGTCTCTTGTGTCCCCAACACACCCAATAAAATGGTAAATTGTATAGGTGCACTAGTTCGGCGAAGAGATGGTGATACAAGTGCAATATGGATGGTAGATAAAGGTATTTGTAATCTGAAAATATAAAAACAGAAAGGTAACTAATGATAAAAGTGAGCGTAAACGGTATTGCAATGATAGGAAATAAGGCCTAGGGTTCATACTTTCACTAGTGTAAGTCCTCTGAACAATATTAACATAATTGGATCATAAAATTATCCCTCAACATGCAACAAAGAGTCACTCCAAAGTCACTAATAGCAGAGAACGGACGAAGAGATTATGGTAGGGTACGAAACCACCTCAAAGTTATTCTTTCCAATCAATCTGTTGGGCTATTCCTATAAGTGTCACAAACAGCCCTAGAGTTCGTACTAGAATAACACCTTAAGATACAAATCAACCAAAACCCTAATGTCACCTAGATACTTCAATGTCACCTCAAGTATCCGTGGGCATGATTATACGATATGCATCACACAATCTCAATTCATCTATTCAACCAACACAAAGAACCTCAAAGAGTGCCCCAAAGTTTCTACCGGAGAATCACGACGAAAACGTGTGCCAACCCCTATGCATAGGTTCCCAATGTCACGAAACCCGCAAGTTGGTCACCAAAACGTACATCAAGTGGCACGTGGTATCCCATTGTCACCACAGATATCCACGGCAAGACATACATCAAGTGTTCTCAAGTCTTTAAAGACTTAATCCGATAAGATTACTTCGAAGGGGAAACTAGATTCATTACAAGAGAGAAGAGGGGGGAAGAAACATCATAGGATCCAAATATAATGGCAAAGCTCGCGATACATCAAGATCGTATCATCTCAAGAACACGAGAGAGAGAGAGGGAGAGAGAGAGAGAGAGAGAGATCAAACACATAGCTACTGGTACATACCCTCAGCCCTGAGGGAGAACTACTCCCTCCTCGTCATGGAGAGCACCGGGATGATGAAGATGGCCACCGGAGAAGGATTGCCCCCTCCGGCAGGGTGCCGGAACGGGTCTAGATTGAGTTTCGGTGGCTATGAAGGCTTCTGGCGGCGGAACTCCCGATCTATGTTGCTCCCAGATGTTTTTAGGGTATATGAAGATATATAGGCGGAAGGAGCACGTCGGTGGAGCTCCGAGGGGCCCACAAGGCAGGGGGCGCGCCCAGGGGGGTGCCCTCCACCCTCGTGACCTCCCCAGAAACTTCTTGGAGTAGGGTCCAAGTCTCCTAGATCACGTTCGGTGAGAAGATCACATTCCCGAAGGTTTCATTCCGTTTGGACTCCGTTTGATACTCTGTTTCCTCGAAATACTGAAATAAGCAAAAAACAACAATTCTGGGCTGGGCCTCCGGTTAATAGGTTAGTCCCAAAAATAATATAAAAGTGGAAAATAAAGCCCAATATAGTCCAAAACAGTAGATAAAGTATCATGGAGCAATCAAAAATTATAGATACGTTGGAGACGTATCACATACCGTTAGTCAAAGGGAATTGCATACGGGATTGATTGAATCCTTGACATCATGGTTCATCCGATGAGATCATCGTGGAGCATGTAGGAGCCAACATGGGTATCCAGATTCCGCTGTTGGTTATTGGCCGGAGAGATGTCTCGGTCATGTCTACATGGTTCTCGAACCCATAGGGTCTACACACTTAAGGTTCAATGACGCTAGAGTTGTTATGGGAAAAAGTATGTGGTTACCGAAGGTTGTTCAGAGTCCCGGATGAGATACCGGACATGACGAGGAGTTCCGGAATGGTCTGGAGGTGAAGATGGATATATTGGATGAAGGATATTGGAGTCTAGAATTGTTCTGGGGGTACCAGGTGATGACCAGCGTATTCGAAAGGGGTTTCGGAGGCCCCGACAAGGGTTGGGGGCCTTATGGGCCAAGGGGAGGGGGCACATCAGCCCATTAAGGGGCTGAGCGCCCCTCACACCCCATCTCACGTAACCTGGAGAGGTAGGGGCACCTCCCCTAGGGCCGCCACCCCTCCCGGCTTGGGGGGGGCAAGTTTCCTAGGGGTGTGGGCGCCCAAACCCATCTAGGGTTTCCCCTATGGCCGCCGCCCCTCCCCTAGGAACCCTAGGGCGCCTCCTCCACCCCTCCCCCCATATATAGTGAGGGAGAGAGAGGGCAGCCACACACCCTTCCCCTGGTGCAGCCCCTTCCCCTCTCCTACACCTCCTCCTCCTCCGTAGCGCTTGGCGAAGCCCTACCGGAGAACCACGAGCTCCATCACCACCACGCCGTCGTGCTGTCGGAGTTCTCCCTCAACTTCTACTCTCCCCTTGCTGGATCAAGAAGAAGGAGACATCCCCGGGCTGTACGTGTGTTGAACGTAGAGGCGCCGTTGTTCGGCGCTTAGATCGGAATCGACCGCGATCTGAATCACTGCATGTACGACTCCACCAACCGCGTTCTTGCAACGCTTCCGCTTAGCGATCTTCAAGGGTATGAAGATGCACTCCCTCTCTCTCATTTCTAGCATATCCTAGATTGATCTTGGTGACATGTAGGATTTTTTGGATTATGGCTATGTTCCCCAACAGTGGCATCATGAGCTAGGTCTATGCGTAGATTCTATGCACGAGTAGAACACAAAGTAGTTGTGGGCCATGATTTGGTCAATTTGCTTACCATTACTAGTCTTATCTTGATTCGGCGGCATTGTGGGATGAAGTGGCCCAGACCGACCTTACACGTACACTTACGTGAGACTGGTTCCACCGACTGACATGCACTTAGTGCATAAGGTGGCTAGCGGGTGTCTGTCTCTCCCTCTTTAGTCGGATCGGATTTGATGAAAATGGTCCTTATAAAGGGTAAATAGCAATTGGCATATCACCATTGTGGTTTTGCGTAGGTAAGAAACATTCTTGCTAGAAACCCATAGCAGCCACGTAAAACATGCAACAACAATTAGAGGACGTCTAACTTGTTTTTGCAGGGTATGTTATGTGATGTGATATGGCCAAAAGGATGTGATGAATGATATATGTGATGTATGAGATTGATCATGTTCTTGTAATAGGAATCACGACTTGCATGTCGATGAGTATGACAACCGGCAGGAGTCATAGGAGTTGTCTTAATTTATTTATGACATGTGTGTCATTGAAAACGCCATGTAATTACTTTACTTTATTGCTAACCGTTAGCCATAGTAGTAGAAGTAATAGTTGGCGAGGCAACTTCATGAAGACACGATGATGGAGATCATGGTGTCATGCCGGTGACGATGGTGTTCATGCCGCGCCTCAAAGATGGAGATCAAAGGCGCAAGATGATATTGGCCATATTATGTCACTTTATGATTTGCATGTGATGTTTGTCATGTTTACATCTTATTTGCTTAGAACGACGGTAGCATAAATAAGATGACCCCTCACTAAAATTTCAAGAAAGTGTTCCCCCTAACTGTGCACCATTGTGAAGGCTCGTTGTTTCGAAGCACCACGTGATGATCGGGTGTGATAGATTCTAACGTTCGAATACAACGGGTGTAAGCCAGATTTACACGTGCAAAACAATTAGGTTGACTTGACGAGCCTAGCATGTACAGACATGGCCTCGGAACACGAGAGACCGAAAGGTCGAACATGAGTCATATAGTAGATACGATCAACATGGAGATGTTCACCGTTGATGACTAGTCCGTCTCACGTGATGATCGGACACGGCCTAGTCGATTCGGATCATGTATCACTTATATGACTAGAGGGATGTCTACCTGAGTGGGATTTCATTGAATAATTTGATTAGATGAACTTAATTATCATGAACATAGTCTAAATTGTCTTTGCAAATTATGTTGTGGATTAATAGCTCACGCTTTAGCTCTTTGTTTTAATACGTTCCTAGAGAAAGACTAAGTTGAAAGATATTGTAAGAAATTGTGCAGACTAGGGCCGTAGTCTGAGGATTTTCCTCACTGCTACACAAGAGGCTTATGTCCTTGATGCACCGCTCGGTGTGCCAACCCCTCTGGCATCGTCTGTGGATGTTGTGAACATCTGGTAGACACGTTCTGATGACTACCTGATAGTTTAGTGTGCCATGCTTTACGGCTTAGAGTCGGGGCTCCAAAAGCGTTTTGAACGCCATAGAACATATGAGATGTTTGAAGAGCTGAAATTGGTATTTCAGGCTCATGCCCGTGTTGAGAGGTTGAGACCTCTGACAAGACCTTTGCCTACAAGATGGAGGAGAATAGCTCAGCCAGTGAGCATGTGCTCAGAATGTCTGGGTACTTCAATCACTTGAATCAAGTGGGAGTTAATCTTCCAGATAAGAGAGTGATTGACAAAAGTTCTCCAGTCGCTATCACCAAGCTACTAGAGTTTCGTGATGAACTATAACATGCAAGGGAAGATAATCCCGGAGCTGTTTGTCGTGCTTAAGGCCGTAAAGGTAGAAATCAAGAAGGAGCATCAAGTGTTGATGGTTAACAAGAGCACCGGTTTCAAAGAAGGGCAATGGCAAGAAGGGAAACTTCTTGAATGGCAAACCAGTTGCCGCTCCAGTCAAGAAACCCAAGAACCCAAACCCGAGACAAAGTGCTTCTATTAGGGGAACGGTCACTGGTAGCGGAACTGCCTCAAATATTTGGTAGATAAGAAGGCTGTCAACTTCAACAAAAGTATATTTGATATATGTGTGTGTACCTTACTAGTACTCCTAGTAGCACCTGGGTATTAGATACTAGTTCAGTTGCTAATATTGGTAACTTGAAACAAAAGCTACAAAATTAATGGAGACTAACTAAGGGCGAGGTGACGATGTGTGTTGGAAGTGTTTCCAAGGTTGATGTGATCACCATCGCACGCTCCCTCTACCTTCGGGATTAGTGTTGAACCTAGATAAATGTTGTTTGCATTGGTGTCTGCGTTGAGAATGAACATGATTAGATCATGTTTATTGCAATACGGTTATTCATTTAAGTCAGAGAATAATGGTTATTCTGTTTACATGAATAATACCTTCTATGGTCATGCACCCAATGTGAATGGTTTATTGAATCCCGGTCGTAGTTATACACATGTTCATAACATTGATGCCAAAAGATGTAGAGTTGATAATGATAGTACCACTTTCATGTGGCATTGCCGCTTAGGTCATATTGGTGTAAAGCGCATGAAAGAACCTCCATGCTAATGGACTTTTGAAGTCACTTGATTTTGAATCACTTGACACATGCGAACCATGCCTCTTTGGCAAGATGACTAAAACCCCGTTCTTTGGAACAATGGAACGGGCAAGTGACTTGTTGGAAATCATACATGTTGATGTGTGTGGTCCGATGAGTGTTGAGGCGTGCAGTGGATATCGTTATTTTCTCATCTTCACCGGTGAATTGAGTAGATATGGGTATATTTACTTAATGAAGCATAAGTCTGAAACATTTGAAAAGTTCGAGCAATTTCATAGTGAAGTTGAGAATCATCTTAACAAGAAGATCAAGTTCCTTCGATCTGATCAAAGGGAAAGTATCCGAGTTATGAGTTTGGCAGTCACTAAAGACAAGGTGGAATCGTTTCACAGTTAACGATGCCTGGAACACCATAGCATGAGGGTGTGCCCGAACATCGTAATCGAACCTTATTGGATATGGTGTATGATGTCTCTTACCAATCTACCACTATTTTTTGGGGGGTTATGCATTAAATACAATTACATTCACTTTAAATAGGGCACCATCTAAGTCCGTGGAGACGACAGCGTATGAACTATGGTTTGGAAAGAAACCAAAGTTGTTGTTTCTTAAGGTTTGGAGCTACGATGCTTATGTCGATAGGCTTCGGTCAAGAAAGCTCGAACCCAAAGCGGAAAATTGTGTCTTCATAGAATACCCAAACAAGACGATTGGGTATACCTTCTATCTCAGATCCGAGGGCAAAGTGTTTGTCGCTATGAACAGGTCCTTTCTCGAGAAAGAGTTTCTCTTGAAAGAATTGAGTGGGAGGAAGATAGAACTTGATGAGGTTGTTGAACCTTTACTTCAACCAGAGAGTAGCGCAGCACTGAAAGATGTTTCTGTGGCACCTACCTCGGTTGAAGAGAAAGCTAATGATGACGATCATGAAGCATCAGATCAAATTACTATCGAGCCTAGTAGGTCGACAAGGGTGTCTACAACTTCTCAGTGGTAACCCTATCTTAAAGGTCATGTTGTTGGACAACGATGAACCTATGAGATATGAAGAAGCGATGGTGGGCCCAGATTCCAACAAATGGCTAGAAGCCATGAAATCCGAGATAGGATCCATGTATGAGAACAAGGTTTGGACTTTGGTGGACTTGCCTGATGAACGGCAAGCCATTGAGAATAAATGGATCTTTAAGAAGAAGACAAACGCTGATGGTAATGTCACCATTTATGAAGCTCTACTTGTCTTAAAGAAGTTTCTGACAAGTTCAAGTAGTTGACTATGATGAGACTTTCTCAATCATAGCGATGCTAAAGTCTGTTAGAATTATGTTAGCAGTTGCTGCATTTTCATTTACGAAATCTGGCAGATGGATGTCAAAACAAAGTTTCCTTGACGGTTTCCATGAGGAAAGGTTGTATGTGTACAACCAAAAGGTTTTGTCGATCCTAAGGATGCTAAAAGGTATGCAAACTCCAGCGATCCTCCTATGGATTGGAGCAAGCATCTCGGAGTTGGAACATAGGCTTTGATGAGGTGATCAAAGCTTTTGGGTTTATACAAAGTTTGCAAGAAACTTGTATTTGCAAGAAAGTGAGTGGGAGCACTACAACATTTTTGATAGGTATATATGGATGACATATTGTTGATCAGAAATGATGTAGAATTTCTAGAAAGCATAAAGGGTTGTTTGAATGGAGTTTTTCAAAGGAAGACATGTGTAAAACTGCTTGCATGTTGGGTATCAAGATCTATAGAGATAGATCAAGACGCCTGATAAGACTTTCACAGAGCACATACCTTGAAATGATCTTGAAAGAGTTCAAGATGGATCAGTCAAATAAGGAGTTCTTGCATGAGTTGTGAGGTGTGAAGTTAAGACTTGAAGCTCGACCACGGTAGAAGAAAGAGAAAGGATGAAAGTGGTCCCCTATGCCTTAGCCATAGGCTCTATACAATATGCCATGTTGTGTACCGCGATGTGCCTTGCCACATGTATGGCAAGGGGGTACAAGAGTGATCCAGGAGTGGATCATTGGACAGCGGTCAAAATTGTCCTTAGGAACAAGGAAATGTTTCTCGGTTATGGAGGTGATAAAGAGTTCGGCGTAAAGGGTTACGTCGATGCAAGCTTTAACACCTATCCGGATGACTCTGAGTAGCAAACCGGATACGTATAGTGGAGCAACCATTTGGAATAGCTCCAAGTGGAGCATAGTAGCAACATCTACAATATGAAATCGAGATTTGCGAAGAACACACAGATCTGAGTGTTGCAGACCCGTTGACTAAAACCTCTCTCGTAAGCATATAACATGATCAAACCCTAGAACTCATTGAGTGTTGATCACATGGTGATGTGAACTAGATTATTGACTCTAGTAAACTCTTTGGGTATTAGTCACATGGCGATGTGAACTATGAGTGTTAATCGTATGGCGATGTGAACTAGATTATTGACTCTAGTGCAAGTGGGAGACTATTGGAAATATGCCCTAGAGGCAATAATAAAATGGTTATTATTATATTTCCT
This sequence comes from Triticum dicoccoides, assembly GCF_002162155.2. Taxonomy (NCBI): domain Eukaryota; kingdom Viridiplantae; phylum Streptophyta; class Magnoliopsida; order Poales; family Poaceae; genus Triticum; species Triticum dicoccoides. The sequence continues at coordinate 146,206,052 of NC_041382.1, read as the reverse complement.
TGTTCATGATAATTGTCTATTATTCATGCTATAATTGTGTTATCCGGAAATTGTAATACATGTGTGAATACATAGACCACAACATGTCCCTAGTAAGCCTCTAGTTGACTAGCTCGTTGATCAATAGATGGTTACTGTTTCCTGACCATGGACATTGGATGTCATTGATAACAGGATCACATCATTAGGAGAATGATGTGATGGACAAGACCCAATCCTAAGCATAACACAAGATCGTGTAGTTCGTCTGCTAAAGCTTTTCTAATGTCAAGTATCTTTTCCTTAGACCATGAGATAGTGCAACTCCCGGATACTGTAGGAATGCTTTGGGTGTGCCAAATGTCACAACGTAACTGGGTGGCTATAAAGGCACACTACGGGTATCTCCGAAAGTGTTTGTTGAGTCGACACGAATCGAGACTGGGATTTGTCACTCCGTGTGATGGAGAGGTATATCTGGGTCCACTTGGTAAGACATCATCATAATGATCTCAATGTGACCAAGGAGTTGATCACGGGATGATGTGGTATGGATCGAGTAAAGAGACTTGCCGGTAACAAGATTGAAGGAGGTATGGGGATACCGGCGATCGAATCTCGGGCAAGTAACATACCGATAGGCAAAGGGAATTCCATACGGGATTGATTGAATCCTTGACATCGTGGTTCATCTGATGAGGTCATCATGGAACATGTAGGAGCCAACATGGGTATCTAGATCCCGCTATTGGTTATTGGCCAGAGAGATGTCTCGGTCATGTCTACATGGTTCCTGAACCCGTAGGGTCTACACACTTAAGGTTCGGTGACGCTAGAGTTGTTATGGGAAACAGTATGTGGTTACCGAAGGTTGTTCGGAGTCCCGGATCAGATCCCGGACATGACGAGGAGTTCCGGAATGGTCCGGAGGAGAAGATCGATATATTGGACAAAGGGTATTGGAGTCCGGAATTGTTTCGGGGGTACCGGGTGACGACCAACATATCCGAAAGGGGTTTCGGAGGCCCCGGCAAGCGTTGGGGGGCCTTATGGGCCAAGGGGAGGGGGCACATCAGCCCACTAAGGGGCTGAGCCCCCCTCCCATCCCATCTCACGTAACTTGGAGAGGTGGGGGCGCCTCCCCTAGGGCAGCCACCCCTCCTAGCTTGGGGGCAAGTTTCCTAGGGGTGGGGGCGCCCAAACCCATCTAGGGTTTCCCCTGTGGCCGCCGCCCCTCCCCTAGGGAACCCTAGGGCACCTCCTCCACCCCCTTCCCCCTATATATAGTGAGGGAGAGAGAGGTCAGCCACACACCCTTCCCCTGGCGCAGCCCCATCCCCTCTCCTACACCTCCTCCTCCTCCTCCGTAGCGCTTGGCGAAGCCCTACCGGAGAACCACGAGCTCCATCACCACCACGCCGTCGTGCTATCGGAGTTCTCCCTCAACTTATCCTCTCCCCTTGCTGGATCAAGAAGGAGGAGACGTCCCCGGGCTGTACGTGTGTTGAACGCGGAGGTGATGTTGTTCGGTGCTTAGATCGGAATCGACCGCGATCTGAATCGCTGCGTGTACGACTCCAGCAACCGCGTTCTTGCAATGCTTCCGCTTAGCGATCTTCAAGGGTATGAAGATGCACTCCCTCTCTCTCGTTGCTAGCTTCTCCTAGATTGATCTTGGTGACACGTAGGAAATTTTTTGAATTATGGCTACGTTCCCCAACACCATGACGTTCAAAACGTCGTTGAAGTCCCGGTTCTAAGTCGTAAAGCATGACACACTGAACTATCGAGTAGTCATCAGCTTTGCTCTGCCAGGTGTTCACAACATCTGGCGTTGCTCTTGCAACGAGTTTGTCACCTAGCGGTGCTTCCAGGACGTAATTCTTCTGTGCAGCAATGATGATAATAGTCAAGTTACGGACCCAGTCCGTGTAATTGCTACCATCATCTTTCAACTTAGCTTTCTCTAGGAACGCATTAAAATTCAACGGAACAACAACACGGGCCATCTATCTACAACAACATAGACATGCAAAATACTATTAGGTACTAAGTTCATGATAAATTAAAGTTCAATTAATCAAATTACTTAAGAACTCCCACTTAGATAGGCATCCCTCTAATCATCTAAGTGATCACTTGATCCATATCAACTAAACCATGTCCAATCATCACGTGAGATGGAGTAGTTTTCAATGGTGAACATCACTATGTTGATCATATCTACTATATGATTCACGCTCAATCTTTCGGTCTTAGTGTTCCGAGACCATATCTGCATATGCTAGGCTCGTCAAGTTTAACCCGAGCATTCTGCATGTGCAAAACTAGCTTTTACCCACTGTATGTGAACGTAGAGCTTATCACACCCGATCATCACGTGGTGTCTCGGCACGACGAACTATAGCAATGGTGCATACTCAGGGAGAACACTTTTACCTTGAAATTTAGTGAGAGATCATCTTATAATGCTACCGCTGAACTAAGCAAAATAAGATGCATAAAGGATAAACATCACATGCAATCAGTATAAGTGATATGATATGGCCATCATCATCTTGTGCCTTTGATCTCCATCTCCAAAGCACCATCATGATCACCATCGTCACCGGCTTGACACCTTGATCTCCATCGAAGCATCGTTGTCGTCTTGCCAACTATTGCTTCTACGACTATCGCTACCGCTCAGTGATAAGGTAAATCAATTACATGGCGATTGCATTTCATACAATAAAGTGACAACCATATGGCTCCTGCCAATTGCCGATAACTCCGTTACAAAACATGATCATCTCATACAATAAAATTTAGCATCATGTCTTGACCATATCACATCACAACATGCCCTGCAAAAACAAGTTTGACGTCCTCTACTTTGTTGTTGCAAGTTTTACGTGGCTACTACGGGCTGAGCAAGAACTGTTCTTACCTACGCATCAAAAACCACAACGCGGTATAGTGATTGCTTTTTGATCTTTAGAAAGAACCATATTCATTGAATCCGATTCAACTAAAGTTGGAGAAACTGACACCCACCAGCCACCTGTGTGTGAAGCACGTTGGTAGAACCAGTCTCGCGTAAGCGTACACGTAATGTCGGTCTGAGCCGCTTCATCCAGCAATACCGTTGAATCAAGAATCAACTAGGGATGGCAAGCAATATGTATATACCTACGCCCACAACTCCTTTGTGTTCTACTGTGCATATAACATCTATGCAAAGACCTGGCTCGGATGCCATTGTTGGGGAACGCAGTAATTTCAAAAAAACTCCTACGCACACGCAAGATCCATCTAGGTGATGCATAGCAATGAGAGGGGAAGAGTGTTGTCCACGTACCCTCGTAGACCGTAAGCGGAAGCGTTATGACAACGTGGTTGTTGTAGTCGAACGTCTTCACGATCCAACCGATCCTAGCACCGAAGATACAGTACCTCCGCGATCTGCACACGTTCAGCTCGGTGACATCCCGCGAACTCTAGATCCAGTTGAGTGTCAAGGGAGAGTTTCATAAGCACGACGGCGTGATGATGATGATGAAGCTACCGGCGCAGGGCTTTCCCTAAGCACTGCAACGATACGACCGAGGTGGAAATCTGTGGAGGGGGGCACCGCACACGGCTAAGAGATCAACTTGTGTGTCTATGGGGTGCCCCCTACCCCGTATATAAAGGAGTGGAGGAGGGGAGGGCCGGCCCTCTCTATGGCGTGCCCTAGGGGGAGTCCTACTCCCACCGGGAGTAGGATTCCCCCCTTTCCCTAGTAGGAGTAGGGGAGAAGGAAGGGGGAGAGAGAAGAAAGGAAAGGGGGCCGGCCCCCCACCCAATTCGGATTGGGCTAGGGGGCGCGCCCTCCACATTTCCCTTCCTCTCCTCTTTTCCACTAAGGCCCATACACTCCCCGGGAGGTTCCGGTAACCTCCCGGTACTCCAGTAAATGCCCGAACTCATCTGGAACCATTCCGATGTCCAAACATAGGCTTCCAATATATCAATCTTTATGTCTCGACCATTCTGAGACTCCTCGCCATGTTCGTGATCATATCTGGGACTCCGAACTACCTTCGGTACATCAAAACACATAAACTCATAATACCGATCGTCACCGAACGTTAAGCGTGCGGACCCTACAGGTTCGAGAACTATGTAGACATGACTGAGACTCATCTCCGGTCAATAACCAATAGCGGAACCTGGATGCTCATATTGGCTCCTACATATTCTACGAAGATCTTTATCGGTCAAACCGCATAACAACATATGTTGTTCCCTTTGTCACCGGTATGTTACTTGCCTGAGATTCAATCGCCGGTATCTCAATACCTAGTTCAATCTTGTTACCGGCAAGTCTTTTTACTCGTTCCGTAATGCAACATCCCGTAACTAACTCATTAGTCACATTGCTTGCAAGGCTTATAGTGATGTGTATTACCGAGAGGGCCCAGAGATACCTCTCCGATACACGGAGTGACAAATCCTAATCATGATCTATGCCAACTCAACAAACACCATCGGAGACACCTGTAGAGCATCTTTATAGTCACCCAGTTACGTTGTGATATTTGACAGCACACTAAGTGTTCCTCCTATATTCGGGTGTTGCATAATCTCATAGTCATAGGAACATGTATAATTTATGGAGAAAGCAATAGCAGTAAACTAAACAATCAAAGTGCTAAGCTAACGGATGGGTCAAGTCAATCACATCATTCTCTAATGATGTGATCCCGTTCATCAAATGACAACTCTGTTGGGGAACGTAGCAGAATTTTAAAATTTTCTACGCATCACCAAGATCAATCTACGGAGTCATCTAGCAACGAGGGAGAGAGGAGTGCATCTACATACCCTTGTAGATCGCACGCGGAAGCGTTCAAGAGAACGGGGTTGATGGAGTCGTACTCGACGTGATCCAAATCACCGATGACCAAGTGCCGAACGGACGGCACCTCTGCGTTCAACACACGTACGGTTGGGAAGACGTCTCCTTCAACTTGATCCAGCAAGGGGGAAGGAGAGGTTGATGAAGATCCAGCAGCAAGACGGCGTGGTGGTGGAAGCAGTGGTGATCTCGGCAGGGCTTCGCCAAGCGCAGGGAGACGGAGGAGTGTCACGGGAGGGAGAGGGAGAGGCCAGGGGCTTGGGTGCGCCTGCCCTCCCCCCAACCCCACTATATATAGGGTTCCTAGGGGGGCGCCGGCCCTAGGAGATCCAATCTCCTAAGGGGGGCGGCGGCGAAGGGGGTGCCTTGCCCCCCAAGGCAAGGGTGGCGCCCCCCACCCCTAGGGTTTCCAACCCTACGCGCAGGGGGAGGACCAAGGGGGGCGCACCAGCCCACTAGGGGCTGGTTCCCCTCCCACTTCAGCCCATGGGGCCCTCCGGGATAGGTGGCCCCACCCGGTGGACCCCCTGGACCCTTCCGGTGGTCCCGGTACAATATCGATTACCCCCGAAACTTTCCCGATGGCCGAAACTTGACTTCCTACATATAAATCTTCACCTCCGGACCATTACGGAACTCCTCGTGACGTCCGGGACTCCGAACAACTTTCGGGTTACCGTATGCTAATATCTCTACAACCCTAGCGTCACCGAACCTTAAGTGTGTAGACCCTACGGGTTCGGGAGACATGCAGACATGACCGAGACGCCTCTCCGGTCAATAACCAACAGCGGGATCTGGATACCCATGTTGGCTCCCACATGCTCCAAGATGATCTCATCGGATGAACCACGATGTCGAGGATTCAATCAATCCGTATACAATTCCCTTTGTCAATCGGTACGTTACTTGCCCGAGACTCGATCGTCGATATCCCAATACCTAGTTCAATCTCGTTACCGGAAAGTCACTTTATAGGGGTGGACTAACGAGTAACTCGGCTCGTTAAGCTCGTACTCGTTAAGCTCATGCTCGTTAAGGCTCGGCTCGTTAAGCTCGTTATGATTAACGAGCAGAAAACCCTGCTCAGCTCGGCTCATTTGAAGCTCGGTAAGCTCGTGAGCACCCCCGAGTGCTCGTTAACAGATTATAATGTGTTATGATATACAAGATGATTGTGTAGGTGTGGTTGTCAAGATGAAATATGGTGACCACAAAAAGAAATGCACTAGTTTGTTGCCTCATATGTCGATTAGATTGAATTGATGGGCTGAGGTGCTACAAAAAGTTTGTCACATAAGATGAAATATGTGTTATGTTGTTTCTAACGAGCTTAACGAGCTACTCGTGAAACTCGTTAACTCGTTCGTTAAGCTCGTTAATCTTAACGAGCTGAAATCAATGATTGGCTCTGTTCACTTGGTCACATTGAGCTCATTATGATGATGCATTACCGAGTGGGCCCAGAGATACCTCTCCGTCATACGGAGTGACAAATCCCAGTCTCGATTCGTGCCAACCCAACAGACACTTTCGGAGATACCTTTAATGTACCTTTATAGTCACCCAGTTACGTTGTGACGTTTGGCACACCCAAGGCACTCCTACGGTATCCGGGAGTTGCACAATCTCATGGTCTAAGAAAATGATACTTGACATTCGGAAAAGCTACAGCAAATGAACTACACGATCTTTGAGCTAAACTTAGGACTGGGTCTTATCCATCACATCATTCTCCTAATGATGTGATCCCGTTATCAATGACATCCAATGTCCATAGTCAGGAAACCATGACTATCTTTTGATCAACGAGCTAGTCAACTAGAGGCTCACTAGGGACGTGTTGTGGTCTATGTATTCACACATGTATTACGATTTCCGGATAACACAATTATAACATGAAAAATAGACAATATCATGAACAAAGAAATATAATAATAACCATTTTATTATTGCCTCTAGGGCATATTTCCAACAAACTCTTTGTCCATAGCTAGGAAACTTAACCATCTTTAATTAATGAGCTAGTCAAGTAGAGGCATACTAGTGACACTTCGTTTGTCTATGTATTCACACATGTACTAAGTTTCCGATTAATACAATTCTAGCATGAATAATAAACATTTATCATGATATAAGGAAATATAAATAACAACTTTATTATTGCCTCTAGGGCATATTTCCTTCACGTGCTACTTTGGGGTTAGAAATCCTACCCTGTTTCAAGGGAGAGCCAACTGTTCGTTTCGCCTTCCCTTTCAAAATCTTGTTTGATGGGACAAACTCATGCTGCATTCAGCTGCCGCCACGTGTCGCGCACTGGCGGATCTGCAAGATCATGTTTTTTCACATGCTTTCAGGTTTTGTTTGTTTGTTTTGGATTTTGCTTGGTTTTTCCTAAGATTTCATGAAAAAAATGTTTTGCTCGCTCTGCGAAAAATCACAACTATGCTTTTCAGCTTGATCCATGCTTTCAACAGTTGCACTTCTCAAAAAGTGAAAAGCACAGATGTACTTGTTAAAAAGTGAAAAGCACAGATGTGCTTCCCAGACTTTGAAAAAACACATTCATGCTTTCCCAAAAAAGTGCACAGATGCTTCTGGTTTTCATTATTTTTTGGTTTTTGGATTTTTTTTAGGTTTTTGTTTTTTTTGTTTTTGCTTTTCTCTTTTCTCCGGTTATTTTCCAATTTTAAGTTTTTCCTGCTTCTTCTGTTTTCCTTTCTTTCTTTCATTTTTCTTTGGCATTTTCAGATAAAAGTTCATGCAAACCTATTAACGTGGGATCTAATTTTGAAGACTTAATGTGAGGAACTCAAAGGTGAAAATGATTTGTGATATGGACGCATTGTTCTAGTCTTTGTTTGACGCTCACTACCTCAAAACACGAGATAGAAGGTAGCCTCGCCGAACAATCGCCTTATTGTCGTGTTATAGGCTGGCCCAATATTGTTCATTTTATATTTTTTTCCTTTTTATAATATTATAAAATATATTATATATTTCAAAAATTATTTTATTTCAAGGTTCACCACACAATTTGAAAATGTTAATGTAATGTAAAAAATATATTCATGCCACTTTTTGATAAAGTTGATAGGATTCAAAATAATATTTGTGACATTTTCAAATATTCACGCGTTTCAAAATACATTTTATAGAATTTTTTTAAATAATATGTCAATATAAATGATTAGTATAATTATATATAAAAATCAAGCCATTCAGGAAAATGTTAGTGACATTTGAAAATTGTTCACACATTTCACAAAATGTGTCGTGACATTTTAAGACAATGTATTTTTTGGCATAGTTTAAAGAAATGTTTCGCGAAAAAATAATCAACATGTATTAGAAAATTGTATAAACCATGTATTTGAAATTTTACATCTTGTATTTAAAAAAAGGTTCAGCTTGTATCAAAAACTATTCCATATTTATACAAAAATATTCATGTATTTGAAAGTAGACATGTACAAAAAAAGTAAAAACTGAATAAAAGAAGTGAAAAACCAAAAAAATAAAACCTGGTGAAGAAACGCAGTAAGTCGGATTTTTTTTAGAAGTCCCTACGTAGAAGCTTCTAAACATGTCCAAACTAGTAATAGAAGCTTCATAAAATCAGCCATATTGGGCCAGCTCATGTAGCGAGCGCCTACTGCAAGACAGAGGCTGTCTTGCAATAGGCGCAAAATGAGAAGAATAACTAGTTGACGAGCACTCCTTCGGAAGCCTCCTCAATGATTACATGGGGTGGCGTGAGAGCGCGTCACTTGGCGCGCTTTTAGCCGCCGCCATGTGTCACACTCTAGGCGCTTCCTACGGATTTTTTGAATTATTTTTTTTTCGCACGCATTTTCTGTTTTTTAGAAGGGTTTTTTCGGGTTTCCATCGGTCTTTGTAAGCTTTTTGACAAAATAAATTTTGAGCGAAAAAACACTTTTTTTGTGAGAAGCATGGTTTTACTTTCACGAGAGGCATGATTTTGCTTTCGCGAGAGGCACGGTCGTGCTTCTCGAAAATGGAGAAAAATGTGTTTTCTATTTTTTTCTGTGAGCGGCACGGTTTTGCTTCCACGAGAGACACGGGAAACGACTTCCAGAAAGAGGAAAAATGTGCTCTCGATTCGGTTTTTTCGTACGGCATTTTTCATATGTTCTTTTAGTGAAAAAAAGTTCATCAAAATCTATCAACATGGTATACGTTCTTTTATGGATTTTTTTATTGTTGCAGAAAAATATGAAAATGTTCACATATTTAGAAAAATATTGACATGTTCACATATTAATAGAAAAAATTAAAATATAAAAATGTTCACACAAGGATCCAAACATACAATGCCAAAAAGTACAACGAGACCATCCCGGTTGTACAGATATGAAATAGCTAGCGCAGTATCGAACAAGTATACAATATGTTGCATGAGTTTTAAACAATATCTATTAACATGCAGAGCTACACAATTTTACACATCTTTCAGATTGTGATATTTGAATTATAAAGAGAAGAAGACTACACCCCTTTCTTTCTCTTCCCGGGGGACTACACCCCTTTCTATATGTATGCTTTCAACATATGTTTCTTTGGGCTCTTAACATGAAAAACTCATGACACAAACCCAAAACTAATGGTAAAAAGAACAATAACCTCAACATGTTTCAAGAAAAAACACAAGAGTCCAAAAAATGACATATATACATATATTTTGACTGTCAAATGTATGCTAGCACACGATCAACGTATGCACATGCATATTACAACAATCCCAACCTCTTCCCGCAATCCACGCTTCCATCAAGCACCTCCTCTGCTCCATACTTATACTTGAACCCCAGCTCCACAAGCTTGTTTGTGTTAGCCTGCACTCTCACTCCCTCTCCCACCACTCTAACAGTCACACACACACACCAAAAATATTTATCACAAAGCACCACGTAAGAGATAGTCAAATATGATATTTTGTTCGAGAACTTACTCTTTGATCCGCTCGAGTTCGGGGTGCCTGCGGACGTAGTGCTCCAAGATGTCATGCATGTTGGTGTGCGCGGTGGTGCAAAGGTATCGGCCACCAACAACATCAGACGATTTCTCCATGCAGAAGACGTGTGCCTCGCAGACGTCGTCGACGTGCACCAGTGGTACGAAGCCGAGGAGGGCTTGTAGGAACTTGAGGGAGTTGTGATAGAGCTCGGCGCCAGTTAGAGGTGACAACATGGCATGGAGGCTGTCGCTGATGTGCGGAAGGAGGGTGTCTCCTCCTACGAGGCCACATACCAAGACAACAACGTCGAGCACTCTGCCCTCGAAGAAGTCATCGTTGTACTTGAGTAATTCCTTCTCAGAGATGGTCTTCGAGGATACATAAGCCTATAGATAATGTAGATAATGCAAGTCAGCATGGAGATCATGGAGGGTTGGGCATGAAGATATGTGGATTAAAGAAATTATAAGTAAATGTTTTTTCAAGTTGTTAAATTATGACGGGGCATGACAAGACTTCCTACGCAAAAAGTATATCCACTCACGCCCTCTTTCTAAGGTACTGTAAGACCATCGGACTCTCCTTTCTAAAAACTTTCTAAATAGGCCTGTGCGTTTAAACAAGAATTTTTACTGCATGTTGCTTTCACGGTTGGGAGTGCTGAATGGCTCATGTACTAGGTTTTCGAAGGACATGTGACTGACTGATTGGGGAATAGGACTCTCAGCAACGAGTACCCTACCTTGCACAATATCACCAAGGGAAAACATGTCAGTATGGCAGATGTTTTCGTAACTATACCATTGAATGTTATTATTTTTTTACGGTTTTTGGGTAGGGATGGATGTCCTGGATTCACTTGGTGCAATGCTTAATGGCAATTGATTTATCTGAGGAGTTGGATGTATTCTGATGGAAACCCCGCAATTAGGGTTACTTCACGGTCAAATCAATGTGCACGAACATTATCAATGACAACCATGTTTTTTGTACAATATTTTTATGTAAACTTGAGATGTCCCTTGCAATTAAGTTCTTTATTAGGTATTTACTTATAACCAAAGATATCTTAGCTAAACACAATTGGCAAGACAGTTTAAGATGTCGTCTTTGCACGGTTGGTGTGGAGGATGGTGTATGTTTCGTTTAAGAAATTGGTTAGAGCATGATTAATATTATAGCCAGCTGCTAGCTATATGATTTTGCCACATCATCTATAGTCAAGGTTATAGTTGGCAAGTACAATAGTTACATATAAATATGTACTACTTTGTTGATTCATGGCCACCTCCCTCGCTTATAAATTGTCTAGGAGTGCGTGCTACGGCTGCTAAAGAGTAGCTCGCTTCTCTTCTTTCTTCTTCAACTCATCAAAAATATAATATTTAAAGTCTTACAGCCTGACTATATCATCCTATTGTATTTGCTCAAATCTTAAGGCGTGTTGGTACCCATCTTAAGGCTGAAATCTTTGTACACGCACTTTATGTTGGCTTTTTGGGAATTTTTATAATGATATTGTGTTTAACAAACAAAAGGTTTTCATTTCTTTAAGGTTGTTCACATGGCCATCCATTGGCTCCGTACATGGTTCTCACTACATCATGTGAACGAGGGTTACTTTGAACTCTGGTTACATATATCCACTTGGAGATGGTAGGCTGGTAGCTCAGACTTCGCTTAAACAATATGGACGGCAGTCTAGGATATGTGGCACATTATATGTAACATGTAATGGATTTGCTTTGTGATTGTAGTCACAATGTCGCTGCACTTTTTTTTAATCGGACTGATAGGCAGAGTCCACACCTGATTGCCAATTAACCGCCTCCTCATGTAACGAAGTGTAACGAAGGACCCGACATAGCTAGAATCAGGGGCGGAGCCACCGTTGTATCGTTGGGTGCAGTTGAACCCAACGAAACTTGGTAGCTACGTATGTATTGGCAGGTACTCCCTTCGTTCGAAAATATTTGTTTTAGAAATAGTTGTATTTAGAACTAAAACAAGTCTACATACAATCATTCTAGGACAAGTATTTTTGAACGGAGGGAGTACTTTTTAGACCTAAACCCAATAAAAAGATTGACTGACCCCATCAATCTCGTGAACTGCCTCGGTGGATAGGTTAAAAAGGCCCAAAAGCCCATAAGTAAATTGGCCCAGTGCCCACAACTACCCAAGTCTCTCAAACATGAACTTTACGATTCCTACGCAGCCGCCGCCACGCCTTTACTCGTCCGATTCCCCAATGACTCTGGCCTCTCTCCTCTCGTCTCTTCTGTTCGTCCATGCATCCATCATCGGACACCAGCGGCAAGCCGTCAATTCAATTGAGAATTGAAGGTACCGAGAGATCGCATCGTCACATCTTTCTCTCTTGTATATGTTCTATCTAGCATAATAGTCTAGTATGGCAATATTTTTGCCCTAGTTTGCTGAAGTAAATCACGGACTTTAATTGATCTAGACCATGTAACAATATTTTTCAAAGAGAAATCGATCACCACATCAAGGCAAGGATGCAGACATGTTAAGATGACTTGTTAGATGTAGGCAAAATTCATCAAATGTCATTGCAAGTAGTCTTCTCACGCCTTGGAGAAACTAATTTAGATCAGTTGCCTTATCATCCGACGAATCGGCAGAGAATTTTAGTACACAAGTAAACCCCAGGAGCAGGTTAAGATTACACACAAATATTTAACGGCGGGAATTAGAAGACGCCGGCTAAGTTTGATTATCCACAGAGAGAAATTTGAAGATACTCAACGGTGATTTAATGACGTCAAAGAAAAGCTGCACAATAAAATGAGTGGTCGGTTTATAAATGACTATCTAATTTGCTACGGGAAGAAATACATGTTTTCTACCATTCGTATGGATCTGGTGTTTGGTCTTTTAAAGATAATTAGGGAAATAAAAATGAGACACTCTAAATTTACTTTTTTTATTGATGGTGCTTGTATTAAACTTGTCAAAATAATTTGTTTTTTCACTGTTTTCAAAAAGACGAGAAGCTACACCCAAGCTATGAAGTTATTTGGGTACTACTTTTTTTGTAGTACCTAAAAAGTGGTTTTAGAATTTCATTCAGCTGGTATGTCTTATACTCTTCAACTATTAAATAACAAAATATGTAGTAGCTACTATCATATTTCTATTTCCATGCAAAAAAATACTATCATATTTCTATTTGTTATGTTATTTTTGGGTGATGTAAAATGGTGTAAAACAGCTTTTACGCTTAACTAATTCGTATCAAATTCTCACGAGTCAACAAATGAACCCAATGACTAAATTTTCTGGCTCCGCCCCTGGCTAGAATTATACGATGAGTTGAATGAATTGTGCATGATGGCCTTGCCGGGATCTAGACCAGGAATTAGAAGCACTCACGTCCAGGTGTTCGTTGCTGTGGTCGTAGGGCAGGCCGAGTGAGGTCCAGCAGGATTCGCTCACGAACTCTTTGTACCCGTCGCCGTCCTCCCGGAGCGGCGAGGCCGTGACAACGGAGCCCGTGTGGATGACACGCCTCACCGTCTTGGACCGCTCGCACTGCTGCAGGATGGCGCGCGTCGCGTCCATGGTCGCTTCAGTGGTGTCCTTGTACTGCGAAAACAAATCAAGGGGAAAAAATTAACAGTGGTGTACCGTGTACATTAAAAAAAAGTCCACAAATATGTGCCATAGAAAGTTAGAAGCCGAAACTCTGGGCCATAGAAAGTTAGAAGCCGACGTACGGAAGCTTAGAGCATCTGCCGGACGCCTCCAATCTGTTCGGACGGATGGCCTAGTCACTGTTCGATCATAAAAAAGCAACCCAGACAAGTTTATTAAATTGGTCTCAAAGTCCGAACTGGTCAACTCCTCTCGTATCCAGCCAAATAGAAGATAGATATATAGGTGCCCGGACATGTCCGACTCATGTTGAACTCGACAGCCCTACACCACCTCAAATTACACAAAAATCTACCCCCTCGCCCTATCGGATCCATTTGTTCTCTCCTCTCTTCTTCCTCCTCCGCGTTGTCGGTTTCGCAGCTCCGCCATTGCGTGCGGCCCGACTCCGTTCCGAGCCTCTACGCCGCCAACACCGGCACAACACTCCTCTCTCACGTCCTCGCCGTCGGGGACGTCGTCGCCGGTCTGGACACCACCGCGGTATGTCTGGCAACTCTCAGGCTTGCCCCTCGCACTCTATATGTTCGACACATTATCCGATCCTTTTTTTATGATTCTTTTTAGGGGGGAAATGAATTCAAATGCTTCGTGGGACTAGGAGTATGGACCGACGGAGGTTGATCAAATCATTCAAGATGAGTTCTTCGATTCATCAAATTCGGACGAAGAGGTGGACATGAGCATGCAAGAGAAAATGAACCGGCAGGTGAAGCATATTCTCAATTTCAAAGGATCAATCAAAGGAAGAAGAGTGACCAATCAGGATAGGGCGTCCGGAGCACGGCTACTGCAGAAGGACTATTTTGATTTGAACCCAACTTTTCTAGATAATCTATGGCTTTGTCGTCGTTTTCGCACACAGAAACTTTTATTTTTGCGCATTATGGAAGAAGTGGAGTGTAACGCCTTGTTATAGTCTCGCGGGATCAAGACTGGCCCACACATCAACACTACTCTTTTCCGCGCACTTAGTCCTCACTCGTGTGCATCCGAAATCAACTTTTCGGTCAGTCACCCATCCTAAAATTATTCCAAGCCAAGCATGCTTAACTTTGAAATTCTTTTCGATTGGGCTTTCGAAAAAGAAGGAATTCCTTATTGATATGAGTACTTTATCATACCTATTAAGTCAGACTCTCACATACACCCCCACTTAAAGGAACCAACGTCCTCGTCAGTCCATCACGGACGTTCTCTCTTGGCGCACTTATCTGCGTTCAGTCTGGCACATGTGCCATGTCGTGTGCCACAATGAGCCAAACGCGTCGTGCGCCACATGCCCGCACACCTGACCTGCAGATGCCCGTGTAACCGCGAGGGTCGGCTCTGATACCAATTATAACAAATTGTTACTCCTGGCAGGATCAAGACTGGCCCCACAGAGCAACACTAGTCTTTCCTGTGCACTTTATCCTACCAGTGTGCCCAAGGGACTAGTCCTGGCCATGGGAAGCTCGGCCCGGACGGCCCGAACCGGCCTGGCCCGGCCCGACCAGAAAAAGCGTGACCCGACCTTGCCATGGGCCAGGCCTGGGCCTAGGTTTTCAGCCCAACGGCCGGGCCAGGTCCGGGCCCGTCGTATTCACCGTTTAAGGAAGAGCCCGCCTGAAAGATCGTGGATGTCGCCTAGAGGGGGGGGGGGGTGAATAGGCATTTTAAAATAATTACGGTTTAGGCTTGAACAAATGCGAAATAAACCTAGCGGTTAATTTGCCAAGCACAAAACCTAAAACAACTAGGCTCACCTATGTGCACCAACAACTTATGCTAAGAAAGATAAGCAACTATGTGATAGCAAGATATATGACACAGAACAATATGGCTATCACAAAGTAAAGTGCATAAGTAAAGGGCTCGGTTAAGAGATAACCGAGGCACGCGGAGACGATGATGTATTCCGAAGTTCACACCCTTGCGGATGTGTAACACCCTCGATGCGACTATATCTCCCACGTGTCGAGGCACAACTTAGAGGCATAATCGCATTGAAGGCATATGTCGCAAGTTGGGCAATCTTCACAACATCCCATGTAATATAAATAATAAAGGGGAGATAACATAGTTGGCTTACACTCGCCACGTCAATCAAGTACATAAATAACATTACATCATCCAAACACTCATGGCCCGACTACGGCGCCAAAATAAAAGAGAACCCAACATGCGACCACGGTCCCGTTCACCCCAACTGGGCACCACTACTGATCATCGAGAAAGCAAACATAGTAACGTTGAGAGTCTTCGTCGAACTCCCACTTGAGCTCGTACGCGTCTCCTGGAGCGGAATCATCAGGCCCTGCATCTGGTGTAATAGTAATCTGTGAGCCATAGGGACTCAGCAATCTCGCACCCTCGCGATCAAGACTATTTAAGCTTATAGATAAGGCAAGGTAAATATAGGTGGAGCTGCAGCAAGTGACTAGCATATATGGTGGCTAACTTATTCGCAAAAGAGAGCGAGAAGAGGAGGCAAAGCGCGAGCGAGAAACTAGAGAACAACCCGCGCAAACATTACTCCAACACCGTGTCCACTTCCCGGACTTCGTCGAGAAGAGGCCATCACGGAAACACACTCAGTTGATTCATTTTAATTAAGTTAAGGTTCAAGTTATCTACAACCAGACATTAACAAATTCCCATCTGCCCATAACCGTGGGCACGACTTTCGAAAGTTCAAATCCCTGCAGGGGAGTCCCAACTTAGCCCATGACAAGCTCTCACGGTCAACGAAGGAATAGACCTCCTCCCAAGACGTTCCGATCAGACTCGGTATCTCGGTAATTCAAGACACTTTGACAGGTTAAAACAAGACCAGCAACACCGCCTGAATGTGCCGACAAATCCCGATAGGAGCTGCACATATCTCTTTCTCAGGGCACACTCAGATGAGCCAGACTTCGGGTAGGCCAGCCCAGAGTTGCCCCTGGTAGCCCCGGACATCGCTCGGTTGGACCAACACTCAGAGGAGCACTGGCCCGGGGGGGGGGGTAAAATAAGATGACCCTTGAGTCTGCAGAACCCAAGGGAAAGAAAAGGCTAGGTGGCGAATGGTAAGACCAATGTTGGACATTGCTGGAAAAGCTTTAATCAAGGCGAACTATCAAGGGGTTCCCATTATAACCCAACCGCGTAAGGAACGCAAAATCCGGGAACATAACACCGATATGACGGAAATTAGGGCGGCAAGAGTGGAACAAAACACTAGGCGAGAGGCCGAGCCTTCCACCCTTTACCAAGTATATAGATGCATTAAGATAACATAGCAATATAATGATATCCCCAACAAGTAAAATATATGTTCCAACAAGGAACGGCCTCCAATCTTCACCTGCAACTAGCAACGCTATAAGAGGGGCTAAGCAAAGCGGTAACATAGCCAATCAACGGTTTGCTAGGACAAGGTGGGTTAGAGGTTTGACATGGCAATTTGGGAGGCTTGCAAGCAAGTGGTAGGCATCGTAGCAATGGCATAGCAAAAGAGCGAGCAAACTAGCATAGCAAAGATAGTAGTGATTTCGAGGGTATGATCATCTTGCCTGCATAGTTGTCAGAGTTGACTAGATCCTCAAAAACAAACTCAACGGGCTCCTCGTTTGCGAACTCGTCTCCCATCTCTACCCAAACAAGACAAACAAGCAACAATGATACAATCAACCACGTGCAAACTCAAACAACACAATGCAAAGATGATATGCTATGCGGGATGCGATGGGGGATGCAAAATGTAAGATATGACAGGAAATGCATGAACCTGGCCTCAACTTGGAAAACCAAGTGTGCCACTGGAAAGATGAGATGAAATCGCTTGAAAACGATATAAAGAACGCCGGAATCGGAGTTACGGTTTGGAAATGGCAAGCGATTCAAAAATGACACTGGTCTGCGATTTACAGCAAGTAGGCATCTAAATACAATGAGATGAACATGCTACAGCACCCAAACATGACAACAAAATACATGGCAGGGATGCACACAAGATGCTTAACAAAAGTCTAGCACTGAGCTACGGCCAATTCATCCATTAACAGGTTCAAACAAGCATGGCAAAAATGCAAATGGCAAACAGATCTCAGACTTAGTGAAATCAACACTTGTCTGGAATTTCAGATCAGGTAGCCCTCTTCAGAGCAACAAAACTACATGCTACAGGACCTGAACATGGCAAAGTAAAGCATGGCATGGAGCTACTCAAAGAGCTTAACAAAAGTCCCTTAGTGACCTTGAGCCAAAAAGGATTAGAAAATACAATTGCAAGCATGTGAACATAGCAAAAACATAATCAGTTTCAGACTTTGTGAAAAACTGACACATGCTGAAATATAACTCAAGTAGGCATGTTTACGAGCTCGATGCACTCACTACAGAGCAAGTCATGGCAAGACAAGCATACACCCATCAAAAAGGCACAAAATTCAAGCTAGACATGGCAAGAACAATAGCATAGCATGCACGGATCAACTACAACATCAGCGGCAAAATTGCAAACAAGTTGACAATCTGCCCAGATTCACAAAGTAGCAAAAGTAGAGCTCGATTGACTCTAGGGTGCTCCATAATTGCAAACAAAGACATGGATGGATAGAGCACTATAATATTAACAAAACATCCTTACTAATCATCCTCAAAAAAGGCACGGATCACTAGGAAACAACATGAACATATGGCATCATGAGATAAACAGCTCCAGGACTTAGTGAAATTACTAAGTCCCTGAAAACAGAATTAGCAAGTGCACCACTTTGCAAGCTTGCACTAGTCACCACACACATCCTAAAAATACATGGTTGCACCTCTAGAGAGATGACAAAACCCTTAACAAAGCATATGTAGAACTCGCGGGCATATCATGCACACATTAATCATGGCAAAAAAAACAAAAGTGCTAAACGGAGTAACAGATCTGGCAATTAACTCAAGTAGCCCTCTTCTAACAGCATTTCGGGCATCAAGATGAACTCAAATGAAAATGATGCAATGGAATGAAATGATGTACGCTCTGAGATGAACATTTTGATATGCTATATGCATGAATCGGAGCAACGGATACAAAGTTACGAGGTTGTGAACATAGGCATATGAACTAAAAATATCAGGGACTTAGACGAAATTTTACCACCGGATCTAGGGTTTGACCCGACAAGCAGATCGAGGCGGCGGTGCGCACTGTTCACCGGCGGGGCTGGAGCTCGCCGGAGTGGCCGGGGTAGCAAGGGGCCGGCCGGATCTACGCCGGATCCGGCTCGGGCGGCGGCGGGCGGCGGCGCACGGCGGGC
>NC_041382.1:146155800-146186933 GCF_002162155.2 Triticum dicoccoides | reverse complement strand
AGCTGCGGCGGGCGGACGTGTCCGGTTAGGCGGCGGACATGTCCGGCGGCGGCGGGGAGATTTTCTTTTAGGGTTAGGGGGAGAGGATCCGCGAATTTGGAATGGGGGGTGTATATATAGGCATAGGGGGAGCTAGGAGAGTCCAAATAAGGTGCGGTTTTTGGCCAAGCGATCGTGATCGAACGCTCTAGATGATGGAGCAGAGTTAGGTGGGTTTCGGGCCAAATTGGAGGGGTGTTGGGCTGCAACTCACACGAGGCCTTTTCGGTTCCTCGGTTAACCGTTGGAGTATCAAACGAAGTCCAAATGGTACGAAACTTGACAGGCGGTCTACCGGTAGTAAACCAAGGCCGCTTGGCAAGTCTCGGTCCAATCCGGAAACATTTAATCCCCACATAGAAAGAAGGCTAGAAATGACCACCGGAGGAGAACGAAGCGCCGGAATGCAAAAAGGACAACGGGAAAATGCTCGAATGCCTGAGATGAGCATGTATGCAAATGCAATGCACCTGATGACATGATATGAGATGCATGACAACGATAACAACACACGGAGACAAAACCCGAACCCGAGGAAATAAATATAACTTAACGCCGGAAACGGCAAGAGTTGGAGTACAAATAGGGAAAGTTATATCCGGGGTGTTACAGGATGCTAATCTCCGTTTGGAGCGGTGTGGAGCACAATGCTCCTCAAGAAGCCACTAGGGCCACCGTAATCTCCTCACGCCCTCGCACAATGCAAGATGCCGTGATTCCACTAAGGGACCCCTGAAGGCGGTCACCGAACCCGTACAAATGGAAACCCTTGGGGGCGGTCACCGAACCCGTACACTTTGGCAACCCTTGGGGGCGGTCACCGGTACCCGTCAAATTGCTCGGGGCGATCTCCACAACCTAATTGGAGACCCCGATGCTTGCCCGGAGCTTTTCACCACAATGATTGAGCTCCGAACAACACCAACCGTCTAGGGCGCCAAGGCACCCAAGAGGAACAAGCTCTAGGGTGCCCAAACACCCAAGAGTAAAAAGCTTCTCAACCTTCACTTCCACGTATCACCGTGGAGAACTCAAACCGATGCACCAAATGCAATGGCAAGGGCACACGGAGTGCCCAAGTCCTTCCCTCTCAAATCCCACCGAAGCAACTAATGCTAGGGAAGAAAATGAGAGGATGAACAAGAAGGAGAACGCCAAGAACTCCAAGATCTAGATCCAAGGGGTTCCCTTCACATAGAGGAGAAAGTGATTGGTGGAAATGTGGATCTAGATCTCCTCTCTCTTTTCCCTCAAAAACTAGCAAGAATCCTTGGAGGGATTGAGAGTTAGCAAGCTCGAAGAAGGTTAACAATGGGGGAAGAACACGAGCTCAAAGGATAAGATCCAATGGGGAAGAAGACCCCCTTTTATAGGAGGGGAAAAACCAATCGTTATGTGCTCAGCCCGCACACGAGCGGTACTACCGCTCCACGAGCGGTACTACCGCTCAGGTGGAAGAAACAGGGAAAAGGAGCAACAAAACATGAACCTTGGGGCGGTAGTACCGCAGGAGACAGCGGTACTACCGCTGGGTTAAGCGGTACTACCGCTCCCTTCGGCGGTATTGCCGCACAAAACGAAGGGTAAAGGGAAAGAGGGAACCGGGCGGTACTACCGCGGAGGAAGGACGGTACTGCCGCTAAGGAGCGGTACTGCCGCACTACTGCTGCAGCGAGGTACCGCACAATTCGACACAGAAAAAGACCCCTCGAATGGACGCGATAGGGACTTGGTAAGCCAGCGGTAGTACTGCTGCGGAGTCACCGCCGGTACTACCGCTGCGAAGCGGTACTGCCGCTTGTGACCCCTCAGCGGTACTACCGCTGGGTACCACGGTACTACCGCTGGGACCCTGACAAAACCACACTCAAGAGAACAAGAACCGCCATAACTTCTGCATATGAGCTCCGAATTGAGCAAACTCAAGCTTGTTGGAAACAAGACGACGAGTAGCATCAAAACAGCGAATGGTTATAGTAAGAAGAGGCAGGGGAGGTATGCCAACAAATAGAGGAGTGAAACCTCCAACCGAGAAGAACCGGCAAAACCTCCAACATCGAAAACATCATAGAGGAAGCATGTGAACTCCATTTTCGATGAACTCGAGCTTGTCATCAAGATGACCATAAGCTCTAAGACTCTCAAAGAGAACCAAACAAGAACCAAGAAAGATGATGCAAGGATGCAGTGGTTTGATCTCTCAGCGAACGATACGATCAAGCTACTCATCGAGAGCCCCCCTTGATAGTACGACACTCGATCCTATAACCCGGTCTCCCAACTACCATCATGAGACCGGTAAAATAAAAAACCTATCAAGGGCAAATCTTTGCCTTGCACATGGTCCACTTGAGCTAGATGATGACGATCTTGACTCCCTCAAGTTGAACCACCTTTCTTGATTGGGTTGACTCGATGAAGACTAGTTGATTGCTCCCCCATACTCCACTATGAGTGAGCCACTCTTCCGCACATCTTCACAAGTCCATTGTCACCACAAAGGACGGCAAGCTTCAAGCATTTGATCTCTTCGTGATGCTCCACTTGAACTTGCACACCGCAACCTTTCTTGATTGTGTTGACTTGATGAAGACTAGTTGATTGCTCCCCCATATTCCACTATGGGTGAGCCACTCTTCCGCACATCTTCACAAGTCCATTGTCACCACAAAGGATGGCAAGCTTCAAGCATTTGATCTCTTCGTGATGCTTCACTTGAACTTGCACACCGCAACCTAACCCCACAAAGAACCCTCACGAAGACCATGGGTTAGTACACAAAGCGTAATTGACAATGCTTACCATACCATGGGATCACTTGATCCCTCTCGATACATCTTCTACGCTTTGTGGGTTGATCATCTTGATTCACTCTTTAACTTAGTCTTGATCAACCTCTCACAAGACCAATCTTTAGGTAATTCCTTAAATAGCACCTTGGTCGACACATCCTTGAAACCAACACATGTACTCCAAGAAAAGCCTATGGACAAAACCTTCAAATATAACTCAAGGCAACCATTAGTCCATAGAGATTGTCATCAATTACCAAAACCAAACATGGGGGCACCACATGTTCTTTCATCGCCCCGTGGCCCGAGGCCTGGCGGGCTTTTAGCGTGATGGGCCGATCTCGAGCCCGATTTTTAGGCCCGACGACCGGGCCAGGATCAGGCCTAGTTTTTTGCATCAGGCTTTGGTAGGCCCGGCCCGACAAATGGCCAGGTACACTCGGGACCAACTTCCCAGTCGGTCAACCATCCTAGAGTTATTCCAAACCAAGCACACTTAACTTTGGAGTTTTTTCCGAATGGGCTTTCAAAAAAGAAGATATTCTTTGTTGATATGATTAGTCCATCATTCCTATTAAGCCAGACTCTCACATGGAGACACACGATGACTACTTCAAACTCACAAGGGATTTCTGGATGTGGAGCATATGTGGGCCCACAATGAAAACCAAATACTCACTGTTGAGTTGTGAACTTTAAATAAATTATATGTAGAAGTACATATTTTTGCTACCAACATTTGTCATTTACGTGCGAAATTGACGTGTATGATAGACAGCGCATGGATTTACATGAATTTGAGATATGTGAATACCGGGCACGATATATGAGGGGCCGTCCGGATGCATCCACAGACGTGCTAGACGCGTCCCCGAGCGTTTGATAGGCCGGATTTGTCAAGTCCGGCTGTAAATGTTCTTAGTGCTAGCTAGGGAATGCATGAGAGGGCACCTCCTGCACCCATGTGCGTGTGCACCCACTTTTTGAAAAATGCACTTTAAACACATTTTAAGAAGTCAAAAAATTCAAAAGAAAATTCACGCATACATGTTCGCAAATGTGTGTGCGTGACACAAAGTTTTATGAAAAATGTCCTTTTGTTTTGTTTGTAAAAAAGACAAATTCCAGTGCTTCTAAATAGCGTTTTACGACATAATTTTTTGTCTTTTTTGCACACGCCATAAAAAATATTTTTCCATGAAACTTTATGCACACACATATAACATAAAGTCGTATCCGTGCAACCATTTTCAGATTTTTTTTAGCATTTAGAAATATATTTTCTGAAGTGGATTCATATGTACATGCCATGTGTCCTCTCGTTAACCACAGAAAGAATTCAAAGGAATCAGTGCCATGCAAAAAGGACAGGCGGCCCATGCGCGTGATCATGTGGAGCTCATGGGTGTGAGTGTGAGAATACCTTTTTTTTAAACGTAAAACAACAGCAACCATGTTATCTTCTTGACAAATCTAATGACTGGTTTACCTTGGAGCTGCCGGAGTTGTGGTGCAGCGGGGCAGGGACGAGGAAGACGAACTCGCAGCCTTGGATCGCCGGCTCGAAGGTGGCCGCGTCGTAGATGTCCGCCTCGAACAGCACCAGCCGCTCCGCCGCGCCGGGAAGCCCCCTGAGCACCTCCGTCTTCTTCTCATCCCCTACCAGACCAATTGTGCTCACTGCCATGGGCGGATTTGGGCCCAGGCAGCCCAGGCCATTGCCTGGGGCATGGGAAAAATTGTCGGCCTATATTTCAAAAAAAAAAGTTTGGCCTGGGGCGCAGCCCAGTACCAAGCCCAGGCAAACTCACATACAGGCCGCAGCGTCTCGCATCGCAACCAGCGACAACCAGCGCTCTGCCCTCGACCTGAGTACCTGACGAACCCTAAGCCATCGCCGGTCGCCGCCCGCCGTCGCCGCTCGCCACCCATCGTCGAGGTCCAGCTCCGTGCACCCCGGATCTACCTTTCCAGCACCCCCCGGATGTCCCCCTTCCAGCGCCCGCCCCCGTCCCCCGGCTGCGCCGCTGTGGCCTGCGGCCTGCGGCTGCTGTCCTGTTCGTCGTGTCCGCCTGTCCGGTGACGCGGCGAGGGCGCAAGGCGGCGAACCCGGCTAGGGCGCGAGTGGTGCGAGGCTGCAGCTTGCAGGCAGCTCGGCGTCCAACGAGGTAGTTACTTTCTCTCATGACTGCTTTTTCTGTTTCTTAGTACAGTTTTGATGCTTGATGCCCTGTTTTTGTTTATAGATGCCATATTGTCAGGATGATGATGATTTTAGTTTCTAGATGCCACTCTTTATGTGTTTGTTAGATGTAGAAACCAGTTTTAACATTGAGAAATTTTTGTTTCTCTAATATTTTACAGGAAGGCAAGATGAATAAAAGAAACAAGACATTGAATTTATTTTTTCAAGTTCGAACCACCGAAACTGTAGAAACAGGTCCTTCAACTCAAACAGTTGATAATACACCACCTAATGTTAGAGCTGAACTCAAACCCGGCGATGTTGAATCTGACCCCGGTAAGAGAATACCAATTGAGGAGTTAGATCCAGACATTAGAGATCTTGTTAGAAGGGAGTACATTAGTATGGGTCCTTGCCAACCAACTAATCATACATATGAAAAGATAAATGGTAGGAGCTTTCATAACTATTGGTTCAATGATCATCGCGGCTGGTTGGAATATAGCATTGAAAAAAGATCAGCCTTTTACTTTTATTGTTTTCTGTTTAAGCAACCAAGAGCTGAAAACTATGGTATTGAAGCATTCACGAGAAATGGATTCAAATCTTGGAAGGATGGACCTAAAGTTTTTAATCAACATGTTGGCAAGCATGATAGTGCTCATAATAAATCTAGGCAACATTATGAGGATTTCAAAAATCAAAGACAAAATCTGCCACATGTCTTTGATAGGGGTTCTCAGAAGCAAGAAGAAGAATACAAAGCCCGTCTCTTGATTATATTGGGTATTGTCAAATTTTTGATACTACAAGCTCTTGCTTTTCGTGGTCATGATGAGTCTACTAGCTCAATGAATAAGGGTAACTTTAAAGAGTTGTTGGACTTGTTCATAAAGAAAGACCCAAAGGTGGCAACATTTTAGAGATTTGATTGGGCATTCTCCGCAACCGTGGAAAGGGCATTCTCAGCAATGAGCATTATCAAGACCGGATTGAGGAACAAAATGGGTGATGATTGGATGAATCATAGAATGGTATGTTACATTGAGAGAGATGTATTTGTTAGCATCGAAGAATCCAAGATCATTGAGCGATTTCAAGGTTATCGCACACGTAAAGGTGTTTTGCCTTGTCCTACACGTAAGTTTTCACATTTTGCATCTATTGTTAATTAGTTTTGTCTGCTATATTATGCACTGATTCGCATTTCAAAATTGATAATTAAAGGTTTAGCGATGTCTGCTATTGAAGATGTAGTCATGGGAGGCTCGGATCAACCAATCATTTGATTTGGTATCAATCTTCTGTATCATTTATCTATGCCACATATTGTCTTTTGATTTGTCTTGATTTATTAGTTGAGTCATTATGGAACAAATGCTGCCATTGAATATCATGTTTGGTTTCTTATTAGTTATGCAAAACATAGATTGATTCTTGTATGCCTTGAAATTGAAGTTTTTTTGGGTAGTTTTTAGCCATTAGTTGTTCGTCTGGGGGGTCAACAATTCTTGGGTCCGCCACTGCTCACTGCTTAGGAGTACGCACAGAGAACATCCACAGGGCCATCGGGAGCTTGCGGGACGTGGCCGGGGCGTCGTTCTACAGTGGCATGCACGGGACGGGAGGAATCAGCGTGTGAGAGGGCACATACCGAGGTTTCGGACGGTCCCGTGGACGGTGCAGCCTCTGTCGAGGAGCTTCTTGACGAGCCAGGACGCGATGTAGCCTGCAGCTCCGGTGACGCACACCCTGCTCATCTTCTCCGGTCGGTCTCTTATCCTCTGACGCCTAGTGATCCTGTGTCTATATATACGTGTGCGGTGCTACACGCCTACACCCAAAGCCTTAGTGGTGTTATCCACATGCCCGGCCTTGCTGATCGGCTCTCCCGAGTGGTCGCGGACAAAGACATTGGTTTCCGAGGAAATGTTGGGGCCCGTAGTAGGTCTTCAGTCCACCTCCGATAGCTGGATTTGCTTTGTCACAGTTAGGCATCTTTAATGGCAACCCCAAAATATCCTCTCACATCTGTCAGCAAACATGGATGCGGGAGAACATAGCTATATTTTTTTTAATAATCCGGATGAAATTCATACAAACAAAATCGAATTTCCTATAAATATGACGGATTTCATGTAAACACATTCGGATTTCATTACATTTACATCAAAGCGATGGTAGTCCGCTCTAGAGGTATAATTAATACCTAATCTAAATGGTCCATGAGCCCCGAGAACTGAAACGTCATCGTCTTTAGTTTCGCCTCAGCGCTCTCCAGCTCCGCCTCCGGAGGCCCGGGAAGTGAATGTTGGAATTTTGCTAGTAGGCCTTTGGCCCAAAGCCCAACTAAAATTCTGAAATTCTCTTGGCCCATTCATGCACACATGTGAGTGGAGTGAGTGAGACTAAAGTTTAGTCCCACCTCGGAAGTTGAGAGAGAGTTGCACCTTTTTATAAGGTGAGTTCTTCTACCACTTGTATGAGCACGAGAAGAGGAGACCTACACGCGCTCCTCCTCCTCGCTCGCCACGCCACGCCTCGTCACGACGCGCTGCGCTGCGGGTTGCGGGATTGAGCCGAGTCGAGGACAGAGCTATGCACGTTGTCTATATTTTTGCTGCTCGGGAAAAATTAATGAGTCATTAATTAATAATTAATGGACGCGTTAATTACTGAACCGTTTCCGATTCTTTTGGATCGTGACGACTCGGACGTGGGGTTTACTCCCACGACCTATCCAGCCCGCACTATATAGTCAGGCAGACGTCTACTCTAGCCGCGGCCGCTTCGTATGGTTTCTCACCATCGTTCCAGATCATTGCGCCGCCAAGCAAGTCTTCTTCATCCCTCCTTTCGGCGTGCACCGGGAGAAGGGACAGCAGGCCTCCGGAACCCCGCCTCTCGTGATCCTGTACGGGAGAGGGGCGATCAGGTTTTTAGGGAGCACACTCGCGCGACTGCTGGCAGCGACGACTTCGCGAACGACGACTTCTTCCCCGACCTCGGCAACCTCATCCTCGACGACATGGGCGACAACGTCAACGCCTGCGGTGCTGCACCCGCTGCACCGTATGTTATTCTATCCTTCTTATTCGAGATCGTGGTACAATTCATGTTTCTAGTATGTGCCCTAGATATGATCTGTTCATCTACTATGCTAGTTCACATGATTAGTTTAATCTCTGTTATTGCTGTCATGATCTATTTCCTATTTATTCGGATTAAATCTCATAGTAATTTGCTCATTTTTCCAACAATCCAAAAACCTGATTATAGGCAATTTACTTCGAGTGGTTTTGCTGCGCATCTAAAGCCACCCGCCTTTAAGGGGGCGCAATATAAGAGGTGGCGCACGAGAGCAGTCTACTGGTTTCAGACCATGGGCGGCTATGACGCCACCAAGGGCAAGCCTGAGGGCGATCTTAATCCAGCTTTTGAGAAGATCGATACTCTCTTTAAAGACGCTCTTTTGAGTGTTCTGGATGATTCCATTGTGGATTCGTATATGTCGTTTGAAAACGGCAAGGACATGTGGGTTGCGCTCGAGGCCAAGTTTGGTGACTCGGACGCCGGCAACGAGTTGTACGTCATGAAGAAATTCTATGACTACAAGATGACTGATGAGCGCTCTGTTGTATAGCAGGCTCATGAGATACAGTCGCTCGCAAAAGAATTTGAGTACTTCAAGTGTGTGTTGCCGGAGGCATCATTGCCAAACTTCCACCTTCGTGGAACAATTTTGCTACTTCCCTGAAACACAAGAGACAGGAGTTTTCCGTTGCGGATATCATTGGTACTCTTGATGTTGAAGAGAAGGCGAGAGCAAAGGACACATGTGCTCGAGTTGCTGAGGGAGCTTCTAGTGCCCACATGATACAGAAGAAGAACTCCCAGCCCAACAAGTTCAAAAACAATAAGAACAAAACTCAGGGCAAAGGCAAGTTTGATACAAAGAACAAGCCATCACATTCTACCAACTTCAAGAAGAATTCTCATAAGAAGGGGAAGGGACTTTTCCATGTCCGCGGTGATCCTAATCACTGGGCTCCAAAGTGTCCTAACCGCTTTGAGGAGCGCGGACATGAGAAGAGGGGCAAGTCCGCTAATGTTGTCATCGGTGATATTGATATGAAGGAATCAGGGTACGGTATTTTACCTACCATCCTTTCAGTATTTCAATCCCCTGATTGGCTAATTGACACCGGTGCCAATGTACATGTTTGTGCTGACGCCTCCATGTTTTCTTCTTACCAGGCAACAGGGACTTCACCCGTGTTGATGGGGAACGGGTCACATGCCATCGTTCGAGGTGTTGGTACGATCGATCTGAAGTTTACTTTGGGGAAGACTATGTGTCTGAAGAACGTTCATCATGTGTCGTCCATAAATAAAAATCTCGTTAGCGGTTCCCGTTTATGTCGAGGTGGTTTTAAGTTGGTTTTCGAATCCAATAAAGTTGTAATTTCTAAGTATGGACAATTTGTTGGAAAAGACTATGAGAGCGGAGGCTTGTTTCGCCTGTCTTTGTCAGATATTTGCACTAAAGTTATTAATAATGTTTGCCACAACAATGAGTCTGATATTTGGCATTCACGACTTTGTCACATTAACTTTGGTTGCATGACG
Organism: Triticum dicoccoides; assembly: GCF_002162155.2. Taxonomy (NCBI): domain Eukaryota; kingdom Viridiplantae; phylum Streptophyta; class Magnoliopsida; order Poales; family Poaceae; genus Triticum; species Triticum dicoccoides. The sequence continues at coordinate 146,177,288 of NC_041382.1, read as the reverse complement.
CGGCTAGCCAATATGAATTTAATTCCGAAAATCTCTACTATCAAAGGCTCTAAGTGCCAAGTATGTGTGCAAGCTAAGCAACCTCGCAAGTCCCATAAGACTGCAGAGGCAAGAGACTTGGCGCCACTGGAGCTTATACATTGTGATCTTTGTGAGATGAATGGCGTGTTGACAAAAGGTGGAAAGAGATACTTCATGACATTGATTGATGACTCCACTAGATATTGTTATGTGTATCTTCTGAAATCAAAAGATGAGGCTTTGACTTTCTTCAAAAACTATAAAGCTGAGGCAGAGAACCAACTTGATCGAAAAATTAAACGGCTTAGGTCCGATCATGGTGGAGAGTATTTTTCCAATGAATTTGATCTGTTTTGTGCGGAACATGGTATAATCCATGAGAGGACGCCTCCCTACTCACCCCAGTCAAATGGGGTAGCCGAAAGAAAGAACCGAACTCTAACTGATATGGTTAACACCATGTTAGACACTTCGGGTCTATCCAAGGAATGGTGGAGGAGGCGCTAATGACTGCGTGTCATGTCCTAAACCGAGTTCCCACAAAGCATAAGACCATGACTCCATTTGAGGAATGGGAAAGGAAAAGGTTGAAACTCTCTTACCTACGTACTTGGGGTTGTTTGGCGAAAGTCAATATACCATTTCCCAAGAAGCGCAAGCTTGGACCAAAAACCGTGGATTGTGTTCTTCTGGGCTATGCTTTTCATAGCATCGGCTATAGATTTTTGATAATAAAATCTGAGGTATCCGACATGCATGTTGGTACGATTATGGAGTCGAATGATGCAACTTTCTTTGAGGACATATTTCCTATGAAGGATATGTCGAGTTCATCAAATCAGGAGATACCTACTCCATCTAGTGAGGAATTCATTGTAATTCCTGAACCCACCATTGCGATGGAACACGTTGAGAATCCTGTTGAGGGTGACAATGGAACTCCTGTGAGGAGTAAGAGACAGAGGACTGCAAATTCCTTTGGTGATGATTTCATTGTGTACCTCGTGGATGACACACCCAGGACTATTTCAGAAGCCTATGCATCTCCTGATGTTGACTACTGGAAGGAAGCTGTACGTAGCGAGATGGATTCCATCTTAGCTAACGGTACCTGGGAGATCACTGACCGTCCTTATGGGTGCAAACTTGTAGGATGTAAGTGGGTGTTCAAGAAGAAGCTTAGACCCGATGGTACAATTGAAAAGTACAAGGCACGGCTTGTGGCCAATGGTTATACCTAGAAAGAAGGTGAGGACTTCTTTGATACTTACTCACCCATGGCTAGACTGACCACAATTCGGGTGCTATTATCACCGGCTGCCTCACATGGTCTTCTCGTTCATCATATGGACGTTAAGACAGCTTTCCTCAATGGAGAGTTGAAGGAGGAAATTTACATGGATCAGCTAGATGGTTTTGTAGTACCTGGTCAGGAAGGAAAGGTGTGCAAGTTATTAAAGTCTTTATATGGGCTTAAACAAGCTCCTAAAGAGTGGCATGAGAAGTTCGAAAGAACATTAACTGCTGCCGGCTTTGTAGTAAACGATGGTGACAAGTGTGTGTACTATCGCTATGGTGGGGGCGAAGGAGTTATTCTTTGTCTGTATGTCGACGACATATTGATCTTTGGAACCAAACTTGATTTAATCAAGGAGGTTAAGGATTTCTTATCTCGCTGTTTTGAGATGAAGGATCTAGGAGTAGCTGATGTTATCTTAAACATCAAGCTGTTGAGAGATAAGAATGGTGGGATCACACTGCTTCAGTCTCACTATGTGGAAAAGGTCTTGAGTCATTTTTGGGTATAGCGACTGCACACCTTCTCCAACTCCATATGATGCTAGTGTGTTGCTTCGAAAGAATCAACGGATTGCTAGAGATCAACTGAGGTATTCTCAGATTATTGGCTCGCTTATGTATTTGGCGAGTGCCACGAGGCCTAACATCTCGTTTGCTGTTAGCAAGCTGAGTCGGTTTGTGTCAAAACCAGGAGATGATCATTGGCATGCGCTTGAGAGAGTTATGCGCTATTTGAAAGGCACCGCGAGCTATGGGATTCACTACACCGGGTATCCAAGGGTACTGGAGGGTTATAGTGACTCAAACTAGATATCTGATGCTAATGAGATTAAGGCCACAAGTGGTTATGTTTTTACAATTGGTGGTGGCGCTGTTTCTTGGAAGTCTTGCAAGCGGACCATCTTAATGAGGTCAACTATGGAAGCAGAACTCACAACATTAGACACTGCCACTGTTGAAGCAGAGTGGCTTCGTGAGCTCTTGATGGACTTACCTATGGTTGAAAAACCAATACCCCCTATCCTGATGAACTGTGATAATCAAACTATGATCGTCAAGATAAACAGTTCTAAGGACAATATGAAGTCCTCAAGGCATGTGAAGAGGAGACTGAAATCTGTCAGAAAATTGAGGAACTCCGGAGTTATTACGTTGGATTATATCCAAACGTCAAAAAATTTGGCAGATCCCTTCACAAAGGGTCTATCACGTAATGTGGTAGATAATGCATCGATGGAGATGGGTCTGAGACCCACCGCATGACTTGTCCATAGTGGTAACCCACTCTATGTGATCAGAGATCCCGTGAAGTAGAAGTGGGAGACAAACTGTTGGTCAGCTGGGAGGAGAGTATCCCTATATTACCTATCCCACTCCATGAAGATGCAATACTCTCCTGATCTGCATGGCAGGTTGATACTTATCTTAATGTGTTCCAAGTGGCTTATTCCGTTAAGCAGAGATGTTGTCCCGCAGAACATCTTCTGAGGAACACACCTATATGAATTTGACTGTTAACGTCGCAGTCTGTGAGAATTGGGTGTTCTCTAATAAATTCATGAAAAGGCCCTGGAGTATGACGTATACGCTCCACCCGCGGGGAAGCCTTGCGGCAGCCCGGTATCGGTCAAGAATTTGTGTGAAACTAGTCTCGCAAAAAACTTGTAGTTCAAGGCATAGTCCACTATTCAAGTTGTGATCTAGTGTAGCATAAATCTCTAAGTGGAAGTTCAACTTCACAGTCTCCACTAAGCATCGGTGTATAAACAATGTTTTGGAACTAAATGATGAGATGTGCCAATGAGACTTTGTGGAGGATTGTTGGAATTTTGCTAGTAGGCCTTTGGCCCAAAGCCCAACTAAAATTCAGAAATTCTCTTAGCCCATTCATGCACACATGTGAGTGGAGTGAGTGAGACTAAAGTTTAGTCCCACCCCGGAAGTTGAGAGAGAGTTGCACCTCTTTATAAGGTGAGCTCTTCTACCACTTGTATGAGCATGAGAAGAGGAGACCTACACGCGCGCTCATCCTCCTCGCTCGCCTCGTCACGACGGGCCGTGGGTTGCGGGATTGAGCCGAGCCGAGGACAGAGCTATGCACGTTGTCTATATTTTTGCTGCTCGGGAAAAATTAATGATTCATTAATTAATAATTAATGGACGCGTTAATTACTGAACCATTTCCGATTCTTTTGGATCGTGACGACTCGGACATGGGGTTTACTCCCACGACCTACCCGACCCGAACTATATAGTCAGGCAGACGTCTGCCCTAGCCGCGATCGCTTTGTATGGTTTCTCACCACTGTTCCAAATCATTGCGCCGCCAAGCAAGTCTTCTCCATCCCTCCTTTCGGCGTTGAAAGGAACGATATGGTTGACTAGAGGGGGGGGGGGGTGAATAGGCAACTATCAATTTTTAGCTTTTCTTTAACAATTTAAACTTTGCATCAAAGTAGCTTGTCTAGATATGCAACTAGGTGAGCAACCTATATGATGCAACAAGGATAGGAACACAAGAAAGCAAGTGATATGAAACAAATAAGCTTGCTCAAATAAAGGCACGAGATAATCAAGAGTGGAGACGGTGGAGACGAGGATGTGTTGCCGAGGTTCCTTCCTTTTGAGAGGAAGTACATCTCCGTTGGAGCGGTGTGGAGGCACAATGCTCCCCAAGAAGCCACTGGGGCCACCGTATTCTCCTCACGCCCTCACACAATTCGAGATGTCGTGATTCCACTATTGGTGCCCTTGAAGGCGGCGACCGAACCTTTACAAACAAGGTTGGGGCTCTCTCCACAACTTAATTGGAGGCTCCCAACGAAACCACGAAGCTTCACCACAATGGAATATGGCTCCGAGGTGACCTCAACCGTCTAGGGTGCTCAAACACCCAAGAGTAACAAAATCCACACACGAAAGTATGGGGGAAGCAAAAATCCTTTGGTGGAAGTGTAGATCTAGGTCTCCTCCTTCAATCCCTAGCAAATCAACAAGTTTGAGTGGCTAGAGACAGAGATCAGGCAAGAGAGCTTGAAGTGCATTAATGGTGGAGTGAGAGAGGTCAAAGGTGAGAGTGGTAGGTGGGAGAAGCTCACTTATATAGTCACCCACAATTCCAACCGTTACTGCGTTTTTTGCACTTCAGCGGTACAACCGGTCCTCGTCCCGGTACAATCGGGACTCACGGTGTATCTGCAGAACCCTACCAAGCGGTACAACCGGACAGGCGGGCGGTAGTACCGGCTAAGAAAAATAACCGGACTAACCGCCTGGCCACCGCACAACCACCGCATCAAAACAGGAGCTTGACCGGTACTTGGGTGGTGCCTGGCCGGAACAACCGCATGGCCTTGTTCTCTTGGACGGCTAAGTTCTGAGCGGAAGAACCGCTCGGACCACCGGTGGTACTGGTCATCGTGGAACGACCGGACCAACCGGGCCACTACCGCCCAAGAACCGCATCAAAATAGAAGCGCGAGCGGTACTTGAGCGGTGCATGGACGGAACCACCGCCCCAGCATTTGCAGAGCATGGTGGCGGTATCACCGCCCGGAGGCAGCGGTACAACCGCTCGAGCAAAGCTGGTGAGCGACAAGACCCAGCGGTACAACCGCTCCAGAGAGCGGTACAACCGCTGGGCAGAAACAGTTAGCAGGAAGGATAGGGGAAGAGACAAGGAAAAAACTCTCTCTCTCTCACACCTGAGGAAGACAAAGTAGGGGTGATGAACGTGTACGTGAAAAGATTGCCCCATTGCTTTCTAATGAGGATTACCTCTTGATAGTACGGGTTCCCTACGACCAAAGAGAATAAAAGCGTAGAGGACACGTCTTCGATCTTTTCCTACGAGAGGCAATAGCAATCCGATGTAAGCCTAAGCATCGAGAACCTGAAACGTATAGAACACGATTAGACCAACAAAGGGTTGTCATCATCATCCAAAACATAAAGAAGGGAAATGCCCTTTCAATCTCCCCCTTTTTGGTGGATGATGACAACAACACGAATTGCAAGAGATAAGTCAAAGAAATCTAGACGGAACTCCCCCTGAAAATGTGCCCCAATAGGAACTAGCTGATAGAAAGCATGGGCACACTTTCAAGACTAGACTCCCCCTAGATTTTGTAGACTCACCACTCTGACAATATAAAGCTTAGAGTGCAATAATAACGATAATGACATAACAGGAGTAACAGGTCTCACAAACAGCAAGGAACGAAACAGTCCACGAACAAAGACCAACACGAGAAAACGAGAAAAAGAAAAACCCATCCCCGAGACCTATAGAACCCTCTCCCCCTTTGGCATCAAGACACCAAAAAGGGAAAGAGCGAAGCTAGCGTCCCAAAGCTCAGGGGTCCTCCTCTGACTCCTCGGTCGCATCTGGATCCTCATCATCAGAGTCGTCATCGTCGTCGTGATCAGATTCTTCCATGGCATTGTCAGCTGCTGCAAACGAGGAGGATGGCTGGGGAGGGGCTTCATCATCAGTCCACGTGCTATGGGTAAATATCCAACGCTCCTCCGGGGTGATGCTCTTCTCAGAGCCACTCTGAACCGGCATGTTGAGGTGCTTCATCATTGCAATTTGGCGACGTCGTGCAAGCTTCTCATTGACATGTGCCTCATACTTCCTCTTCTGGATGTCAGCCTGGAGACAAAAAGTCTTCTTCACCTTGGTAGTGAGTTTGGCCACCCACGAAGGCTTGGCCCCTGGCTCCAGCTCAAAGTCCTCATCGTTAGAAGTATCATAGACATCCTCAGGAGCATTTGCAGGGAAGCGAGGCTTGGCATGCTTCTTCTTTTTAAGAAGCTTGACCTCATGAACAGTGAGGTTGTCTGGAGAAGTGAGGAGCTCTCCAGGATGACGAACAGCCCACACAGAGTTCAGAAAGCACATGACAAATGGAGCATAGATTGGGACTTTACGGTAGATGACCATGTTGTACATCTCATGCCACATCCAATTTGACACATCAAACGTTGCCCCTGTTCCCACCATGGTCTTCATAGCAATCATCAAATCAACCAGATAACCATGAATCTCATCTTGATTACCCACCTTGGGCAAGAGCACATTGCGGAACACTCAGTGCATGATGTCATAGACCTTCTCCAAATCCTTGGATTCTCCAATAATCCCACGGCCCCGAATGTACAGAGGGGCAAACTTCTCCTTAAGCATGGACTCAGGAAAGTCATGAGGACGAATGCCACCCCTTCCTTCCAGACCGGTATCCTCGTACCCAATAGCATTGCAGAATGCCCTCCAGGGAACGTGAAACAATTCATCACGACACATGAAGGTGAGAGTGCGCGCATCATCTTCCCCAAAATGAACCATGGCATAGAACTGATGGATGAGTTGAACATCAAAGTCACAGTTGATTGACATGAGCTTGACAAGATCAAACTCCTCGCAGAGAGCCATCACCTCACCAAAATACTCCATGTTGTTCCTCCAATGGTCAAGATCAATTGTCCACTGCTTGGCATATTTGTTCTTGTTGTGCTCAAAGAGTTCATGAGTGATCCGCACTTGCATCTCATTCCGGAACTGAACGGTGGTCCAACAGGGAGCAATGGGAACCTCATACGAATTCTTTGATCGGAAGGCTTCCCAATCCTTGGCTTTCCAATGATGCAACGGCATAACCACACGTTGCTTAGCAGCTGCAGACTTTTCACGGTGAGTGGGCTTGGTGGGAATCACAACTTCTTCTTCATCATCAGACACAACCGAGCGCAAGGTCCTTCGTGCCCTCTTCTTGGTCTTGCAAGGAGCAGAGCGAGAACTAGAGCCCCCTGAACACACACACACGAAAAAGCACACAAAACCCAGCAAGGATGAGAGGATTGCACACACCAGCAGAAAAGGAACATGTTGCGGCAATAGAGAAGATAGAACAGTGCTGGGTGGTTGATATACTCCGGTTGTACCGGTTCCTCTGCCGGTAGTACCGCTCCAGCGGTTGTACCGCCCATAGGGGCAGTAGAATCGCTGACAGTGGCACTACCAGGGGAGATATGTCTAACCGAGGCATACTAATCACACAAGTAATATTCCGAATTCTAAGTGCTGCAAACAAGACAGGAGGCAAACAAAGATCTCTTCTACTCCATAGATCAAACACTAAATGCGGAAAGTTAAGTAATGCCCTAGACAAAGGAAGAACCCTAGAAAGATCTAGGAGCAAAGAACACGAGGCATTACCACCATCCATGGGAAGGGATCGGGAGGCTTCCACGGAGAGCCCAAGGATCCGAAGTGCGAGACACACTCCGGGGCAGGGGCAAAGAGGGCCGGCGGCTAGGGCACAGAGAAGAGGAACAAGGGCGAAGGGAAAAAGAAAAACCCTTCAGCCCCATTGAGTATATATAGGCCCGTAGACACGCCCCGGTAGAACCGCTCCGGGGAGCGGTTGTACCACTCGTCTGGTACAGACCGGTGGTTGGAGATAGTACTTCCGGTGCTTGGAAGGCAGCGATAGTACCACCCAGAGTCCACCGGTAGTACCGGACGTAGGTTACCATGGGTTTTGAGCGGTGGAACCGCCCAAACACCGAATGGAGTCCCATTGGGACGACACAACCAGGTACCAGCGGTGGAACCGCACGTGATCCCGGTTGTACCGCCCGACCACCTATGCCCAAGCCAAGATCAAATGAGTGCAATCCGAAGGGGGGAAGAAAGAGCACGAAACAGGAGAGAAGCAACACCCTAGGAGAACCCAACGCAAAGAGCAAAGAAAGAACGAGAGAAAACAACACGATAACAAAAAGGCTAACTCCAACCTCCCCAAGAGAGGACGGTGGCCGAGGCCACCTATGTTTGAGTCAATTCGTATGGCACCGCGAAGAATTATCCTTGGGTCCATGACCAAAACTCGTCTTTGAAGCACAAGTACCATCAAACATGGCTAATGTGAAAGACTTGATCAATTTATGCATAATGGGGGGAGGGAGAGTTCATTGAGAGAACATCACTCCCCCTATGTTCATGCCTACATCTAAACAAGACAACATGTTGAGTATGGTGGGGTGTGCAAGAGTTCAAGCAACATTGCTTGAATCAATGATATTTAGCTCATGCCTTAACTCGCGAAATCTTGCTTCATCCAAGGGCTTCGTGAAGATATCTGCAAGGTTATCATGAGTGTTGACATAGTTGAGCTCGATCTCTCCTCGCCTAATGTGGTCCCGGATGAAGTGATACCGGATCTCAATATGCTTCGTCTTGAAGTGTTGCACCGGGTTGAGAGAGATCTTGACGGCACTTTCATTATCACACCAAAGAGGCACTTTGTCACAAATGTCATCGTAATCCTTTAAAGTTTGCCTCATCCATAAGAGTTGTGCACAACAACTTCCGGCTGCAACATACTCCGCCTCGGTGGACGAGAGAGACACACAACTTTGCTTTTTGGAAGACCAACTTACCAAAGAGCAACCAAGGAATTGGCACCCTCCGGAAGTGGACTTCCTATCCACTTTGTCTCCCGCCCAATCGGAATCCGAGTACCCTACAAGCTTGAAGTTTGATCCTCTTGGATACCATAAGCCAAAGTTTGGGGTATGAGCCAAATATCGAAAGATTCGTTTGACCGCCACATAGTGACTTTCCTTAGGTGCGGCTTGAAACCGTGCACAAATTCCCACACTCAACATGATATCCAGTCTAGATGCACAAAGGTAAAGCAAGGAACCAATCATGGAGCGATATACCTTTTGATCCACCACTTTACCATTGGGATCTAAGTCAAGTTGGCACTTGGTGGGCATTGGAGTGGAAGCCAACTTGACGTCACTTAGTTTGAATCTCTTGAGCATGTCTTGAGTGTATTTGGATTGATTGATGAAGGTTCCTTCTCTTCTTTGCTTCACTTCGAACCCTAGAAAGAACTTCAACTCTCCCATGGAGGACATCTCGAACTTTGAGGTCATGAGAGCGACAAATTCCTCATTGAAAGCTTTGTTAGGTGAACCAAAGATAATATCATCAACATATAATTGGCACATAAACAACTCCCCTTTAACCTTCTTAGTAAAAAGAGTGGGGTCGATTAGCCCAACTTCAAAACCACGGTCTTGTAACAACTCGGTAAGGTGGTCATACCACGCACGTGGGGCTTGTTTAAGGCCATAGAGTGCCTTATCGAGTTGATACACATGATCGGGAAGGTAGGGATCCTCGAACCCGGGGGGTTGCTTGACGTAAACCAATTCATTAATAGGACCATTAAGAAAATCACTCTTCACATCCATTTTTTGTAACTTAAAGTTATGATGAGAAGCATATGCAATCAACATGCCAATGGATTCAAGACGAGCAACGGGAGCAAAGGTTCACCGTAGTCGATACCCTCGACTTGGGAGTAGCCTTGTGCTACCAAACGAGCCTTGTTGCGAATGATAATCCCATGGGCATCTTGCTTGTTCTTAAATGTCCACTTGGTTCCTATGACATTGTGATTCCCGGTCGGTCTTGGCACCAATCTCCACACTTTGTTGCGCTAGAAGTTGTTGAGTTCTTCATGCATGGCATTGAGCCAATTCGGATCTTCTAGCGCCTCATAGACCTTGTGGGGTTCCACACAAGAGACAAACGCGTGATGCTCACAATAATTTGCTAATTGTCTACGAGTGCTTACCCCCTTTCTTAAGCTTCCAAGCACATTCGTCATGAGATGATCCTTGGTGGAGAGCTTGGAAGCAACCTTGGCGGCACGATGCTCTAATTCCTCCTCGAGGGTGAGACGAGAAGTGGTCACTTGATCATCTTGAGCGTCGTCTTGGGCTTGTTCTTGTTCTTGAACTTGCTCGGAGGAGAGAACTTGACCTTGGGCATCACTTGATGGGTCAACACTGTCTTGAGCGTGATCTTGCCCTTGGTCATGTTCTTGAGGATGAGGGCCTTCATGTTGTTCTTCGGAAGCGTGTGGGCCTTGGGTTGGTGATGGCTCCACTTGAGTGGAGCTTTGTCCTTCTCCTTCGGCCACAAGGGGTTCCTCAATGGGTAGGATAAAGCCAACACCCATTCTTCTTATGGCTTGGGGAGGAATTTCATCACCTACATCACAAGTGCCACTTTGTTCCACTTGGGAGTCGTTATTCTCATCAAACTCCACGTTACACGTCTCCTCAATAAGTCCCGTGGATTTATTGAGGACACGGTAAGCATGAGAGTTTGTAGCATAATCAACAAATATGCCCTCATAAGCTCTAGCCTCAAATTTAGACAACCGACACCTTTCTTAAGAATGAAACACTTACACCCGAATACCCGGAAGTACTTGAGGTTGGGCTTGTTACCGGTGAGTATCTCATATGGAGTCTTGTTCAAGCCCTTGCGGAGGTAGAGCCGATTGGATGCATGACACGCGGTGTTGATGGCTTCGACCCAAAAGTTGTACGGAGACTTGAACTCCGCCATCATGGTCCTTGCCACATCCATCAATGTCCGGTTCTTCCTCTCCGCAACACCGTTTTGTTGAGGGGTGTAGGGTGCGGAATATTGATGCTTGATTACCTCATCACTAAGAAACTCATCCAAGGTATAGTTCTTGAACTCGGTGCCGTTGTCACTTCTTATTGTCAATATCTTTGCATTGTGTTGACGTTGTGCTTCATTTGCAAAGTCAATGACAGTTTGTTGGGTCTCGCTCTTCCTCTTGAAGAAGTACACCCACGTGTACCTTGAGTAGTCATCCACAATCACCAAGCAATACTTCCTACCACCAAGACTATCGAAGGATGGAGGCCCAAAGAGATCCATGTGAAGGAGCTCCAAAGGCCTCTTTGAATAAATGATAGTCGTGGGAGGGTGAGCCTTCTCATGTAGCTTTCCTTCGATACAAGCACTGCAAGCACGACCTTTAGCAAAACTAACATTCGTTAGTCCACGGACATGGTCCCTCTTGAGGAGACTTTGCAAAGATCTCATATTGACATGGGCTAGCTAAACGGCGATGCCAAAGCCATCCCACATCAACTTTAGCCATTAGGCACGTCGCGGTCTTAGTGGGTCGCTCCGAAAAGTTAATCACATATAGACCGTTCTCGACATGCCCAACAAAGGCTACTTTAAGAGTCTTTCTCCACAAGAGGGCCATGGTATCGATATCAAAGAAAGTGGCAAAGCCCATGATTGCAAGTTGACAAACGGAAAGTAAATTGTATGCAAGGGACTCGACAAGCATGACCTTCTCGATCGTGAGATCATGAGAGATGACCACCTTGCCAAGTCCCAATACCTTAGAAGATGAGGCGTCACCCCACTCGACATTGGTGGGCATAGATGGAACCTTGTGCACGTCCACCACCAAGTCCTTGCTTCCGGTCATATGATTTGTAGCTCTGCTATCGAGCAACCATGATCCCCCACCGGAAGCAAACACCTGCAAGAGATCAATGCTTGGTTTTAGGTACCCATTTTGTAATGGGTCCTTTGATGTTAGTGACAAGGGTCTTTGGAACCCAAATAGACCATTCAATGTATTCATGAAGAGAACCAACAAATTTGGCATAAACATGCCCATCACTCACACGGCACAACACATAAGAAGGATTAAAATCGCCGGCTTTGTCGAGAGGGGTGGCATTGCCCTTCTTGACATTGCCACCCTTTGCATTGTTCTTCTTCTTCTCCTAGGAGGCACTCTCTCCCTCCTTCACAAAGGTTTGCATGAGAGGAGGAGGTCGTTTGGTCTTGTCATTCTTCTTCTTGTTCTTGGAGTCGGGCACGTACCCAACCCCTTCCTTGGCCACAACCCCCTTTTGGTTGATCAAGAGATCGTTGAGGTTCTTCTTGCCTTGTATGCAAGTCGCAAGACCTCTCTCAAGTTGCCCCTTTAGCTTAGCGTTCTCCTCAACGAGATGCACATGCTCACAACACGGGTTAGTAGCATTTGCATTATCAATTAACATCATACGAGGGAAAGTGGCTTTTCCTTGGTTAGCTTTACTTGAAGTTGATCATGGGACTCCTTGAGGCTAGCATGAGTACCCTTCAAGACCTTGTGAACCTTGTCAAGTAGATCAAACTCCTCTTTGAGTCTAGCAAGATCAACCTCAAGTTCGGCCTTCTCGGAGTTTAGCACATGAGAAACAATGAGGACATGATCATAATCTTTCTTTAACTTAGCATGATCAACGTTGTGTGACTCCTCAAGAGCCGAACGAAGACCACACTCTTCCTCAAGAGCATTGGAAAGATCTGAAATCTCATCGGCATAGTCACGACTATGCCCTTCCATCTTAGTGATGGTGTCTTCGTGAGCCTCGATCATGTCATTGGCTTCACCAAGTTGTTCCAAGAGAGCAACAAAGTGCTTCCTGGATTTTCCCTTGAGTTTGCCCATAAAGGCCTCAAACTCATTAGCCTCCACATTAGCTTCCTCAAGTTCATTAATGCTATCCATCGGAGGAGGATGATTAATGATGGTAGTTTTGATGTTGGAGGTTACCTTGTTGGTGGCTTTAGCCATGAGGCACTTGGCGGTGGTACTCTCATTGGGTGAGTCGAAGAGAGACACCCGTGGAGTCGTCGCAATGGCAACGGAGGCCATGTCAACCGACTCATCACTTTCATCATCGTCATCATCCTCATTGTACTCTTCTTGTACCACCAATGCCTTGGGAGGAGTCTTCTTGATGAAGTTGCTCTTGTTGGGGAATGACTTTGCCTTGTCCTTTTGGATGAGCTTGCCACCATTGTCTTCCCTCTTCTCATATGGACACTCCGCAACAAAATGACTCACGTTGCCACAATTGTAGCAAGTTCGTACACGTTTCCTGCTCTTCGTGCCACTTGAGTTGTTTTTGCTAAAGTTTGGCCTCAAGTTTTCTTGCTCCAAAATTGCCTTGAAGCAAGTGCCATGTGTTCATGATATGCATACTTCGTATCTTCGGGGTTGCTCTCCTCTTCTTCCTCTTCTTCCTCTTCAACGATGAGCTTGGCCTTCAATGCAAGGTTAGGCTTCTTTGCCCTTTGAGAACGAAGCACCGCATTGTCGGCGGTCTTGTCCAAAATGTTCATGGCCACAAACTCATCCAACACTTCACTTGAGGTCAAAGTGTGGAAGTCCGGTCTTTGACGAATGACGGAGGACATGGCCTTGTGATAGGGCATCATTGCCTTGAGGAATTTGCGCTTGATCCAATTGTCATCCGCGTCTTTGCTCCCGTGATCTCGTAGTGAGACCGCGAGTTTGGTTACTCTCCGATAAAGCTCACGAGGTTCTTCATCTTCTTTCATTGCAAACTCATCGGCCTCATCTTGCACCACTTCATAGTTGGAGCGTTGGCTGCTTGCGCTTCCCCGGTAGAGAGAGACAACACAATGCCATGCATCTTTGGCCAAGGCGAAGGGACGAAGATGAGGTAGGTCTTCGGGTGGAATTGCATCTTGAATGATGAAGAGAGCATTCTCGTTGAATTGATTATCCGCGGCTTCTCGAGGAGTGAAGTTGCTTGGATCATGCAGATAGAAACCTTCTTCAATGATTCTCCAAAGGTTAGTGTTCACATGATTTAAATGACGCTTAAAGCGGTAAACCCAAGAATCAAAGTCCTCATTTTTCACAATCTTAGGGGGAGGACCGGCATGATTCAAATGAGTAGAAGGAACCGGTCCACCATAAACAAGTGGTGGTTCCACATGAGCAAAGATGCCGGTGCCATTTTTACCACTAGAAGAAGGAGCCTTTTCACTACTAGCTTCCCCCTTGTCCGGGATAACATCCATCACCTTGTCGGTGGGATCACCCACTTTCAACGGTGCGGTGGAAAGTTTAAGCCCCTCAAGAAATTTAGTAAACATGCTTTCAACCTCGGTCGTCATGGAAGTCTTCAATGTCTCTAAGGCCACATTGAACTCCTCACGAGAGACCGAGGTTCCCCCATCGCCCGTAGACGAGATCGGATTCACACCGGAGTGTTCCTCCACACCGTCTATGATATCAACCATACTCTTTGGACGGTAAAGTCCTTAATAAAGAGACGAGGCTCTGATACCAATTGAAAGGAACGATGTGGTTGACTAGAGGGGGGAGGGTGAATAGGCAACTATCAATTTTTAGCTTTTCTTTAACAATTTAAACTTTGCATCAAAGTAGGTTGTCTAGATATGCAACTAGGTGAGCAACCTATATGATGCAACAAGGATAGGAACACAAGCAAGCAAGTGATATGAAACAAATAAGCTTGCTCAAATAAAGGCACGAGATAACCAAGAGTGGAGACGGTGGAGACGAGGATGTGTTGCCGAAGTTCCTTCCTTTTGAGAGGAAGTACGTCTCCGTTGGAGCGGTGTGGAGGCACAATGCTCCCCAAGAAGCCACTAGGGCCACCGTATTCTCCTCACGCCCTCACACAATGCGAGATGCCGTGATTCCACTATTGGTGCCCTTGAAGGCGGCGACCGAACCTTTACAAACAAGGTTGGGGCTCTCTCCACAACTTAATTGGAGGCTCCCAACGAAACCACGAAGCTTCACCACAATGGAATATGGCTCCGAGGTGACCTCAACCGTCTAGGGTGCTCAAACACCCAAGAGTAACAAAATCCACACACGAAAGTATGGGGGAAGCAAAAATCCTTTGGTGGAAGTGTAGATCTAGGTCTCCTCCTTCAATCCCTAGCAAATCAACAAGTTTGAGTGGCTAGAGAGAGAGATCGGGCAAGAGAGCTTGAAGTGCATTAATGGTGGAGTGAGAGAGGTCAAAGGTGAGAGTGGTAGGTGGGAGAAGCTCACTTATATAGTCACCCACAATTCCAACCGTTACTGCGTTTTTTTGCACTTCAGCGGTACAACCGGTCCTCGTCCCGGTACAACCGGGACTCACGGTGTATCTGCAGAACCCTACCAAGCGGTACAACAGGACAGGCGGGCGGTAGTACCGGCTAATAAAAATAATCGGACTAACCGCCTGGCCACCGCACAACCACCGCATCAAAACAGGAGCTTGACCGGTACTTGGGCGGTGCCTGGCCGGAACAACTGCATGGCCTTGTTCTCTTGGACGGCTAAGTTCTGAGCGGAAGAACCGCTCGGACCACCGGTGGTACTGGTCATCGTGGAACGACCGGACCAACCGGGCCACTACCGCCCAAGAACCGCATCAAAACAGAAGCGTGAGCGGTACTTGAGCGGTGCATGGACGGAACCACCGCCCCAGCATTTGCAGAGCATGGTGGCGGTATCACCTCCCGGAGGCAGCGGTACAACCACTCGAGCAAAGCTGGTGAGCGACAAGACCCAGCGGTACAACCGCTGGGCAGAAACAGTTAGCAGGAAGGATAGGGGAAGAGACAAGGAAAACTCTCTCTCTCTCACACACACCTGAGGAAGACAAAGTAGGGGTGATGAACGTGTACGTGAAAAGATTCCCCCATTGCTTTCTAATGAGGATTCCCTCTTGGTAGTACGGGTTCCCTACGACCAAAGAGAATAAAAGTGTAGAGGACACGTCTTCGATCTTTTCCTACGAGAGGCAAAAGCAATTCGATGTAAGCCTAAGCATCGAGAACCTGAAACGTATAGCACACGATTAGACCAACAAAGGGTTGTCATCATCATCCAAAACATAAAGAAGGGAAATGCCCTTTCAGGCGTGCACCGGGAGAAGGGACAGCAGGCCTCCGGAACCCCACCTCTCGTGATCCTATACAGGAGAGGGGCGATCAGGTTTTTGGGGAGCGCACTCGCGCGGCTGCTCGCAGTGATGACTTCCCGAACGACGACTTCTTCCCCGACCTCGGCAACCTCATCCTCGACGACATGGGCGACAACGTCAACGCCGACGGTGCTGCACCCGCTGCACCGTATGTTATTCGATCCTTCTTGTTCAAGATCATGGTAGAATTCATGTTTCTAGTATGTGCCCTAGATGTGATCTGTTCATCTACTATGCTAGTTCGCATGATTAGTTTAATCTCTGCTATTGCTGTCATGATCTATTTCCTATTTATTCAGATTAAATCTCATAGTAATTTGCTCATTTTTCCAACAGTGAAACTGCCCGCCTCCACATCGCCGCCAAGCGACTAATCGGCCAAAAATGTTGAGCCCACCAAGCTTAGCGTCGACAGGAGGGAAGGAGTGGTGGCCTTCCTGGGACACGAGCGACAGCGACCTACCGTGCACTACTCTTGCTGGCAAGTATTTACTCGGAGCACAAAGGGATTTCTCTCACAACTTTCGTAGGTTTTGGCTAAGCATCACAGCGGATCTTAAACTTTGAGAACCTATACCCCTTTTAATAGTACGGAGGTCCTATGACTCAAAAGAATGAAAGAAGAACCACAAAATGAATACTATGTCTTCACTTTGTCTTCGACTTCCATTATTGCAGTCAATTTCTTCGGATGACAGTACCGAATCAAAAACTTCGCTTCAGCAGTAAACGTTCGTGCACTACAGGAATCAGCTTCTTTGCCGTCTGCCATGACGGACGGCAAAGGACCCAAAAGCGGACGACAAACCTCTTTGCCGTCTACCACCGACGGCAACGCTACCTGGCAAAGAAAGCCATGGCAAAGAGGTTCTTTGACATCTGCTTCCTCAAAGCGTACCACAAAGTCCCTTTGTCGTCAGTGGCAGACGGCAAAAAACCGGCTTTAGCCACGTTAGGTGGCTAACAGGAGGCTAGCGGACGGCAAACATGCCCTACCCTTTGTCGTCTACTATATGACATCAGCCATGCGTCATGCCCCCAAGCCTTTGCTGTCCGCCACCGACGGCAAACCTCTCCAGCCTTTGCCGTCTGCCACAGACGGCAAAGTAACCAAATGGGTCAGCTCCCAGATTGCACAGGTTGCTGCCATGTGGCCTCTTTGCCAACTGTGGTAGACGGCAAAGGCCCCTTTGCCGTTGGTGGCAGACGGGAAAGTGCATGTATTGTTTCTGTTTTTTCTGTTTTCTGTTATATCCCTGCATTTTCAAAAGATATATATATATATATATATATATATATATATATATATATATGATATATATAGTTTCAACCTCAAACGTAGCCCATGTATCAAACATCTAGCAGTCCATCAATGCAACAGAACACATAGGGTATTAAAAGATCCAATACATACATAGTTTCACGGAGTTCATCCATATATACATACATAGTTTCTCATTGTGCGTCAATACAGATGAAACAAGAACTAAACACTAGCAGTCCATCAATGCTACTTCCATGAAGTGAATCAAACCTGCAAAAATGGGAGTAAGAAAGTTAGAATAAGAAGAAGACTAGAAGAAGAAGAAGAAGAAGAAGAAGAAGAAGAAGAAGAAGAAGGAGAAGAAGAAGAAGAGTAGAAGAAGAAGACTAGAAGAAGAAGAAGAAGAAAAGAAGACTAGATATTTTCTTCTTGAAGAAAAGAAGACTAGAAATCTTCTTCTTCTTCTTCTTTTCTCATCTTTCTTCTTCTCTAACTTAGGTAATTATGCCATTTTGGAGGAAAATAAGCTAAGTACATGACATCTATGAGAGAACCAAGGTTATTATGCATTTTTGAAATGAATAAGCTACTTATGTCATAAA
Organism: Triticum dicoccoides; assembly: GCF_002162155.2. Lineage (NCBI taxonomy): Eukaryota > Viridiplantae > Streptophyta > Magnoliopsida > Poales > Poaceae > Triticum > Triticum dicoccoides. The sequence continues at coordinate 146,159,423 of NC_041382.1, read as the reverse complement.
TGAACTAAATAAGCTAATTATGTCATTTTGGAGGATAATTAGCTAAGTGCGTCTTTTTGGGGGAAAATAAGCTAAGTATGTGGTATAATAGGGCTAACAAGCATGTACGAAGCTAACTATGCATTTGTTAAGCAAAACACTATAGAAAACTTACCCTCATCACAACAAATGCGATCAAGATCGCAACTAAGGTAACAATTGATCCAACGGCATAATGATACCAAACCTCATTATCAATGGCATATTTACTAATCTTCTTAATCTTCAAGCGCATTGCATCCATCTTCAAGCGCATTGCATTCATCTTCATCTTATGATCATCGACGACATCGGCAACATACAACTCAAATTTCATCTTCTCTTCTTCAATTCTTTTCATTTTTTCTTTCAAATACTCGTTTTCTTTTTCAACTAAATTTAACTTCTCGACAAGGGGGTCAGTTGCCATTTCTGGTTCACATACCTCCTAGATAAAAATATCTCTATGTCAACTTGGTGGCCATAATTGTCATAAATGTGAAATGCAACAAATAGTTATAGAAGAGAATATACCACATCTGAATCATAAACCGGGAGAGGGCCGACGAAGACGAATATCAAGACCATGGCACTATGTATAACAAACAATCATACAAAGTAAGAAAACTATACAAGTAACTATATAAATCAAGTACAACAAAAAAATTAAATACCTAATAATAATCTTGATCGTCAGGTTCAATAAATGCTCTGAGATCAATAAATGTATCATCATCATCACTATCATGAATGGAGTGCTCATCGGGTTCAGCGGCATCAACATGTGGAGTGCTCATCGGGTTCAACGGCATCAACATGTGGAAGGCCACATTTACATAATCGGTCAAGCATTGACAAATCATCTGCAACAGTAACTGCTACCTCTTGAGCACTGCATTGGTTTTCCCTTGAAGAGGAAAGGTGATGCAGCAGAGTAGCGTAAGTATTTCCCTCAGTTTTTGAGAACCAAGGTATCAATCCAGTAGGAGGCCACGCACGAGTCCCTCGCACCTACACAAACAAATAAACTCCTCGTAACCAACGCTATAAAGGGGTTGTCAATCCCTTCACGGTCACCTACGAGAGTGAGATCTGATAGATATGATAAGATAGGTTTCACTAGTGGCTTCTCTCGAGAGCATAAGTATTACGGTGGGTGAACAAATTACTGTTGAGCAATTGACAGAATTGAGCATAGTTATGAGAATATCTAGGTATGATCATGTATATAGGCATCACGTCCGAGACAAGTAGACCGACTCCTGCCTGCATCTACTACTATTACTCCACACATCGACCGCTATCCAGCATGCATCTAGAGTATTAAGTTCAAGAGAACAGAGTAACGCTTTAAGCAAGATGACATGATGTAGAGGGATAAACTCATGCAATATGATATAAACCCCATCTTGTTATCCTCGATGGCAACAATACAATACGTGCCTTGCTGCCCCTACTGTCACTGGGAAAGGACACCGCAAGATTGAACCCAAAGCTAAGCACTTCTCCCATTGCAAGAAAGATCAATCTAGTAGGCCAAACCAAACTGATAATTCGAAGAGACTTGCAAAGATAACCAATCATACATAAAAGAATTCAGAAAAGATTCAAATATTGTGCATAGATAAACTTGATCATAAACCCACAATTCATCGGTCTCAACAAACACACCGCAAAAGAAGATTACATCGAATAGATCTCCACAAGAGAGGGGGGAACTTTGTATTGAGATCCAAAAAGAGAGAAGAAGCCATCTAGCTAATAACCATGGACCCGAAGGTCTGAAGTAAACTACTCACACTTCATCGGAGAGGCTATGGTGTTGATGTAGAAGCCCTCCGTGATCGATACCCCCTCCGGCGGAGCTCTGGAAAAGGCCCCAAGATGGGATCTCGTGGATAGAGAAAGTTACGGCGGTGGAATTAGGGTTTTGGCTCCGTATCTGGTAGTTTGGGGGTACGTAGGTATATATAGGAGGAAGAAGTACGTAGGTGGAGCAACATGGGCCCCATGAGGGTGGAGGGCACGCCTGGGGGGGTAGGCGCGCCCCCTACCTCGTGCCTTCCTGGTTGATGTCTTGACGTAGGGTCCAAGTCCTCTGGATCACATTTGTTCCGAAAATCACGTTCCCGAAGGTTTTATTCCGTTTGGACTCTATTTGATATTCTTTTTTCTGCGAAACTCTGAAATAGGCAAAAAACAACAATTTTGGGCTTGGCCTCCGGTTAATAGGTTAGTCCCAAAAATAATATAAAAGTGTGTAATAAAGCCTAGTAATGTCCAAAACATGATATAATATAGCATGGAACAATAAAAAATTATAGATACGTTGGATACGTATCAGTAACCTCTTCTTGTTCCGGCTAAGGGGTGAAGTCGGCTTCACTATTGCTGTCTACTTCAATGTTCTGGGGTGAAGTAGAGCGTTTCTTGAAGCGTTTTTTAGAAAGATGTGTTTCTTGGAAGAATTCACCTTCATGTGTGTCTGGGTTAATGTGAGATTCATAGTCCTCTTCATTGGGGGGAGGTGGTCTAACATGTGGCGGCACTTCGTAAATGACATCCCAACCATTTAGATTTGGATCAGCTTGGCAGGCCGACGGTAGATAGAAAACTTGGGTTGCCCGTTGAGCCGTAATATAGACATTGGGAACATCTAAGTGGGTGCTTTGTTTGATTTCGACTAGCCCTATATGTTCATGAGTTCTTCTAGTCTCCTTCGGCTGGAACCAATAACATTTGAAGACTACGGTGTTCGGTGGGTTTTCACCATAGAAGTTCATAAATTGCTTCAACTCTCCCTAATACTCGATACCTCCATCGCCGATAGTAGAGACACAACAATTTGTAGACTTTTGGTCGGCCATTGATAGCTCTTTACCATAGGTAGGAAAGCGATACCTGTTGATGTCGTATTTGTCAAATGAATGGACCTTATAGTCAAAACCATTAGCGACTTGTCTCAATTCGGCATCCATAGACTCTGAATTATCCTACAAGTTTAATACGAATGGATTGTTGCATTAGCCACAAATTAGACGAAGAAAATGATAATGGTCTAATGGAAATTACCGTTCGTTTGAACCAAGAGATGAAACCGGGAAAGCCGCACCCTTGCTTTGCTAGAAGCTCATACTCTTTGATGGATTCCTTTTCGATCTCCGCTCCATCCAAGAATTTGGCGACGTACCGACTATATCAAATATCCAGGAATAAGAGATTTTCAAAGGAATTAGAAGTTGCCAAACAATGTACCGCGATAACTTACTCGATGTACGGCCGCACTTCTATTAGGTTGTTGAAGATATACAACGAAATGGTCTGCCATTCTTCGACATCCAACGATATTGGTTTAGAAGCACCGGCTGGTGCGATATTCCTTTTGAATAGGTTGAGGTTGGATCCACCTTTTTAGGGTCGCCAGCATTGTACCGAGGCTTCGAATTATGCAAATGACGATTTTTGGCTTCGTAGTATGCCGTCACGAAGTTTACCACCTCCTCAGTAATGAATGCCTCGGCCATCGATGCTTCAATTCTACATTTATTTGTACATTCTTCTCGGAGCGTCTTATGCATCCTCTCAGTTGCGTAGCACCAACGATT
>NC_041382.1:146143428-146155503 GCF_002162155.2 Triticum dicoccoides | reverse complement strand
TTCATTGGATTAAAGAAGCCCAGCGGAAAGATCTTCTCTAACTTGCAAATCAACTCCCGCGCCAACTCTCCCATTTCTTCTAGCACGACTGACGATAGTTATTTCGCACAAAGAACACAAAATAAATAGCTCAGCTCAGCCAGTACTATCCATTCATCCTCAGGGATAAAGCCACACAACATCACCAGCATTACCCGCTCAATCCATATGTGCCAGTCATGACTCTTGAGACCAAATATTTTCAAAAAAAAAATCAAGACTCTCTCCCCTCTTTAGATTCGCTGCATTTGCACCCACAAGATAATTTCCCTCATAGTTGGCCTTCCAAGATTGAACCATGATTTTGGCTTCTTCCAGTTCTGCTTTCCTTTCGGTTCTTTCATGTTTTGTAACGGTCTATCACATAGCGCCTCTTGATCGACTCTAGCCTTAGTATTATCCTTTGACTTCCCCTCTATGTCGAACAATGTACCAAATAGGGCCTCAACAATATTCTTTTCAGTGTGCCTCACGTCGATGTTGTGTGGGCAAAGGAGGTCTTTGAAGTAAGGCAGATCCCACAAGCATGTCTTGTGAGTCCAGGCGTCTTCAGAATTATACCCCTTGAAATACCCTGGACGCTCTGGATCTGGCTCGAAAATGTTTAACTGATCCATGGTCTCTTGGCCTATCAACGGAGGTGGTGCAGAGTTTTTGACAACTCTACCTTTCATGAAGTTCTTCTTGTCTTTCCCGAACTTATGGTGAGGATCCAAGAACTATCTATGCAAGTCGAAGCAAGAAAACTTGCGACCCGCCTGCAGCCAATGAAACTCAAGAGTTGCCTTGCATGTGGGGCACGGGAACCTTCCATGCACACACCAGCCAATGAATAGCGCATACCCCAGCAAGTCATGCGTCGAGTACATGTACTAGACACAAATTATGAAGTTCTGTTTTGCTAAAGTTGTTGTATGTCTTGAACCCATTATCCCAAGCTTCTTGCAATTCGTCCTTAAGCGGCTGCATGTACACATTCATATTCTTCCCCGGATAGTTCGGCCCTGGAATTATCAATGTCAGGAAAATGTTCTTTCTTTGCATAATCTTTCTGGGTGGGAGATTGAGTGGAAAGACAAATACAGGCCAACAATTGTATTGGGTTGCCATCAGATCAAACACACTGAACCCATCCGTGCTGATGGCGACTCGAGGATGCCTTGGATCTGCCGCTTTTCCACATGTAATGCATCAAAGCGCTTCCACGCTTCACCATCTGATGTGTGTACCATCATCAGATTCCATCTACATCTAGTTCAGTTCTTTTGCCCGTTTTGTGCCATGTCATCTATTTGGCCGTCTCTTCGACCATGAAAAGACATTGAAGTCTTGGTACGATCGGCATATACCGGAGAACATTAACGGGGATTTTGGTCTGCGTCTTTTGCTACCTCTTGAGCACTGCGTTGGTTTTCCCTTGAAGAGGAAAGGGTGATGCAGTAAAGTAGCGTAAGTATTTCCCTCAGTTTTGAGAACCAAGGTATCAATCCAGTAGGAGATCACATTCAAGTTCCACACACCTACACAAACAAATAAGAACCTCGCAACCAACGCGATAAAGGGGTTGTCAATCCCTTCACGCTCACTTACGAGAGTGAGATCTGATAGATATGATAAGATAATATTTTTGGTATTTTTATGATAAAGAGAAATAAAGATGCAAAGTAAAATAAACGGCAATAGAAATAGCTTAGTGTTGGAAGATTAATATGATGGAAGATAGACCCGGGGGCCATAGGTTTCACTCTCAAGAGCATAAGTATTACGGTGGGTAAACGAATTACTGTCGAGAAATTGATAGAATTGAGCATAGTTATGAGAATATCCAGGTATGATCATGTATATAGGCATCACGTCCGCGACAAGTAGACCGAAACGATTTTGCATCTACTACTATTACTCCACACATCGATCGCTATCCAGCATGCATCTAGAGTATTAAGTTCATAAGAACATGGTAATGCTTTAAGTAAGATGACATGATGTAGAGGGATAAACTCATGCAATATGATATAAACCCCATCTTTTTATCCTCGATGGAAACAATACAATACGTGTCGTTTCCCTTTCTGTCACTGGGATCGAGCACCGCAAGATTGAACCCAAAGCTAAGCACTTCTCCCATTGCAAGAAAGATCAATCTAGTAGGCCAAACCAAATTGATAATTCGAAGAGACTTGCAAAGATAAACCAATCATACATAAAAGAATTCAGAGGAGAGTCAAATATTGTTCATAGATAAACTTGATCATAAACCCACAATTCATCGGATCTCGACAAACACACCACAAAAGAAGATTACATCGAATAGATGTCCAAGAGAATCGAGGAGAACTTTGTATTGAGATCCAAAGAGAGAGAAGAAGCCATCTAACTACTAGATATGGACCCGAAGGTCTGAAGTAAACTACTCACACATCATCGGAGGGGTCATGGAGTTGATGTAGAGGCCCTCCATGATCAATGCCCCCTCCGCCGGAGCTTCGGAAAAGGCCCCAAGATGGGATCTCTCGGGTACAGAAGGTTGCGGCGGTGGAATTAGGTTTTCGTGGTGCTCCTGGATGTTTGGGTGGCACGTGGATATATATAGGAGGAAGAAGTACGTCGGTGGAGCAACGAGGGGCCCATGAGGGTGGAGGGTGCGTCCAGGGGGTAGGCGCGCCCCCTGCCTCGTGCCCTCCTCGATTGTTTCTTGACGCCCACTCCAAGTCTCCTGGATCACGTTTGTTGAGAAAATCACGTTCCCGAAGGTTTCATTCCGTTTGGACTCCGTTTGATATTCATTTTTGGTGAAACTCTAAAATAGGCAAAAAACAACAATTTGGGTTGGGCCTCCGGTTAATAGGTTAGTCCCAAAGGTGATATAAAAGTGTAAAATAAAGCCCATTAACATATAAAATAGATAATATAATAGCATGGAGCAATCAAAAATTATAGATACGTTGGAGACGTATCATCTTCTCACCCATACCGTTGTCTACCACAATATACCTTGAAGACTTGCAAATGGGACAATAATTCAAGTAAGCATACTCAAGCCTAAATAAGGCACATCCTTTCTCGCATGCATGTATCTTCTCATAGGGCATCTTAAGAGCATGGAGGATTTTGTCTAACTGGTATATGTTTCAGGCATTACATGGCTTTTGGGTAGAAAGCGTCCAAATACTGTCATCATCGCGTCATAGCATTCTCTGCCCAAGTTGAATTGAGCCTTCAGAGCCATTCTTTGTGAGATGGCATCCGGCTAACAAAGCTCAGTGTGCTCATGGAGAGGACGTTTTGAAGACTCCAACATTTCATTGAAGGCCTTTGCAGATTCCTCCATCTCATCGTCTGAATCCCGAGCATCATCAAAAAGTTTTGCACCATGTCTTCCATCCCGGTACCTTGCTCGTCGGTGCGATGACGAACCCCCTCATCTTTGGCATGTTGGGAAGACTTGAAGGAAATATGCCCTAGAGGCAATAATAAAGTTGTTATTTTATATTTCCTTCTATCATGATAAATGTTTATTATTCATGCTGGAATTGTATTAGCCGGAAACTTGATACATGTGTGGATACATAGACAAAACACCGTGTCCCTAGTAAGCCTCTACTAGACTAGATCGTTAATCAAAGATGGTTAAGTTTCCTAACCATAGACGTCTGTTGTCATTTGATGAACGGGATTACATCATTAGGAGAATGATGTGATGGACAAGACCCATCCGTTAGCATAGAATGTTGATCGTTCAGTTTTATTGCTATTGCTTTCTTCATGTCAAATACATATTCCTTCGACTATGAGATTATGCAACTCCCGGATACCGGAGGAATGCCTTGTGTGCTATCAAATGTCACAACGTAACCAGGTGATTATAAAGATCCTCTACAGGTATCTCCGAAGGTGTTTGTTGGGTTGGCATAGATCGAGATTAGGATTTGTCACTCCGAGTATCAGAGAGGTATCTCCGGGCCCTCTTGGTAATACACATCATAAGAAGCCTTGCAAGCAAAGTGACTAATGAGCTAGTTTCAAGATGATGTATTACGAGTAAAGAGACTTTCCGGTAACGAGATTGAACTAGGTATGAAGATGCTGACGAACGAATCTCGGGCAAGTAACATACCGATGGACAAAGGGAATTATGATAACCCACAAGTATAGGGGATCGTAACAGTTTTCGAGGGTAGACTATTCAACCCAAATTTATTGATTCGACACAAGGGGAGCCAAAGAATATTCTCAAGTATTAGCACCTGAGTTGTCAATTCAACCACACCTACAAACTTAATATCTGCAGCAAAGTATTTAGTAGCAAAATAATATGATAATAGTGATAACGATCGCAAAAGGTAACAGTAACAAAAGTAATATTTTTGGTAATTTGTAGTGATGATAGCAATAGCAATGGAAAAGTAAATAAGCGAAGAACAATATGTGGAAAGCTCGTAGGCAATGGATCGGTGATGGAGAATTATGCCGGATGTAGTTCATCATGTAACAGTCGTAACCTAGGGTGACACAGAACTAGCTCCAGTTCATCAACGTAATGTAGGCATGTATTCCGAATATAGTCATACGTGCTTATGGAAAAGAACTTGCATGACATATTTTGTCCTACCCTCCCGTGGCAGCGGGGTCCTTACGGAAACTAAGGGATATTAAGGCCTCCTTTTAATAGAGTACCGGAACAAAGCATTAACACATAGTGAATACATGAACTCCTCAAACTACGATCATCACCGGTAAGTATCCCGATTATTGTCACTTCGGGGTTAACGGATCATAACACATAATAGGTGACTATAGACTTGCAAGATAGGATCAAGAACCCTCATATATTGATGAAAACATAATAGGTTCAGATCTGAAATCATGGCACTCGAGCCCTAGTGACAAGCATTAAGCATAGCAAAGTCATAGCAACATCAATCTCAGAACATAGTGGATACTAGGGATCAAACCCTAATAAAACTAACTCGATTACATGATAGATCCCATCCAACCCATCACCGTCCAGCAAGCCTACGATGGAATTACTCACGCACGGCAGTGAGCATCATGAAGTTGGTGATGGAGGATGGTTGATGATGACGATGGCGACGGATTCCCCTCTCCGGAGCCCCGAATGGACTCCGGATCAACCCTCCCGAGAGGTTTTAGGGCTTGGTGGCGGCTCCGTATCGTAAAACGCGATGAATCATTCTCCTTTATTTTTTTCTCCCCGAAAGAAAATATATAGAGTTGGTGTTGAGGTCGGAGGAGCTCCAGGGGGCCCACGATGTAGGGGGCAGGCGCGCCCCCACCCTCATGGACAGGTGGTGGGCCCCCTGGCCTTCATCTTTTGCAAGGATTTTTTATTATTTCTGAAAAGTTGTTTCGTGAAGTTTCAGGTCATTCCGAGAACTTTTGTTTCTGCACATAAATAACACCATAGCAATTCTACTAAAAACAGCGTCAGTCCAGGTTAGTTCCATTCAAATCATGCAAGTTAGAGTCCAAAACAAGGGCAAAAGTGTTTGGAAAAGTATATACGACGGAGACGTATCAACTCCCCCAAGCTTAAACCTTTGCTTGTCCTCAAGAAATTCAGTTGACAAATTGAAAGTGATAAAGAAAAACTTTTACAAACTCTGTTTGCTCTTGTTGTTGTAAATATGTAAAGCCAGCATTCAAGTTTTTAGCAAAGATTATAACTAACCACATTCACAATAATGCTTAGGTCTCAAGTTTACTCATATCAATGGCATAATCAACTAGCGAGCAATAATAATAAATCTCGGATGACAACACTTTCTCAAAACAATCATAATATGATATAATAAGATGGTATCTCGCTAGCCCTTTCTGAGACCACAAAACATAAATGCAGAGCACCTTTAATGATCAAGGACTGACTAGACATTGTAATTCATGGTAAAAGAGATCCAGTCAAGTCATACTCAATGTAAACTAACAATAATGAATGCAAATGACAGCGGTGCTCTCCAACTAGTGCTTTTTAATAAGAGGATGATGACTCAGCATAAAAGTAAATAGATACGCCCTTCGCAGAGGGAAGCAGGGATTTGTAGAGGTGCCAGAGCTCGGTTTTGAAATAGAGGTGAATAATATTTTGAGCGGTATACTTTCATTGTCAACATAACAACCAAGAGATGGCGATATCTTCCATGCTACACACATTATAGGCGGTTCCCAAACAGAATGGTAAAGTTTATACTCCCCCTTCTAACAACAAGCATTAATCCATGGCTTGCTCGAAACAACGAGTGCCTCCAACTAACAAGAGTCCTAGGGGGAGTTTTGTTTGCAATTAGTTTGATTTAGTTTGCATAAAGCATGGGACTGGGCATCCCGGTGACCAGCCATTTTTCTCGTGAGTGAGGAGCGGAGTCCACTCCTCTTGAGAATAACCCGCCTAACAAGGAAGATACGGACAGCCCTAGTTGATACATGAGATATTCGAGCATACAAAACATGATATTTATTTGAAGGCTTGGAGTTTGGCACATACAAATTTACTTGGAACGGTAGGTAGATACCGTATATAGGTAGGTATGGTGGACTCATATGGAATAACTTTAGGGTTTATGGAGTTGGATGCACAAGCAGTATTCCCGCTTAGTACAAGTGAAGGCTAGCAAAAGACTAGGAAGCGACCAGCTAGAGAGCGACAACAGTCATGAACATGCATTAAAATTAATCAGCACCGAAAGCAAGCATGAGTAGGATATAATCCACCATGAACATAAATATTGTGAAGGCTATGTTGATTTTGTTTCAACTACATGCGTGAACATGTGCCAAGTCAAGTCACTTAAATCATTCAAAGGAGGATACCACCCTATCATACCACATCATAACCATTTTAATAGCATGTTGGCACGCAAGGTAAACCATTATAAGCTCCCAGCTAATCAAGCATGGCATAAGCAACTATGATCTCTAGTTGTCATTGCAAACATGTTTATTCATAATAGGCTGAATCAGGAACGATGAGCTGATCGTATTTACAAAAACAAAAGAGGTCGAGTTCATACCAGCCTTTCTCATCTCAGCCAGTCCATCATATATCGTCATAATTTCCTTTCACTTGCACGACCGAATGATGTGAATAATAATAATAGTGCGCGTGCATTGGACTAAGTTGGAATCTGCAAGCATTCAATAAACAGGAGAAGACAAGGAAATATGGGCTCTTTTGTCAGATCAACAATAATGCATATAAGAGCCACTTCAACAATTTAATTAGGGCCTTCTCCTATCGACCCCCAAAGAAAAGAAAAGAAATAAAACTATTTACACGGGAAAGCTCCCAACAAGAAAAAGAAGAACAAGAAATCTTTTTGGGTTTTATTTTTAATTACTACTACAAGCATGGAAATTAAAACTAGCTAAAAGCTATAGCTATTTTTTTTGGTTTTTCTTAAGGTTTATTAAACAACAAGAAGAAAGCATAAAAAGGAAATAAACTAGCATGGATGATACAATGAAAACGTATGAGCACCGACATCTAGCAATGAGTGTGTGAACATAAATGTAATGTCGATGAGAAATACGTACTCCCCCAAGCTTAGGCTTTTGGCCTAAGTTGGTCTATGGCCACGGCTGACCTGGTGGATATCCATAATAGTAGTTGGGGTCGTACTGCAATGAAGAAGACTCTGATTGCCACTGGTTGGCAATCATCTCCGGATCCCACTGGTAATTAGACTGTCGTGGAAGATCAACTGGTGGTTCCGGCTCTGGCTCTGCGGCTGGTGCAGGATTCCGGTAGGCGTGAATGTCCTCCGGCGAGACGAGGTACTGGCCCGCAGATAAATCTAACAAGGAAGGAGCAGGTAGGGTAATAGTCTCGGGATGATGTTTATGAAAGAACAATTTGTATTTAAGCTCCCCTTCCCTATTCTTCAAAATGAAATCATGTGCTACCATACTCTTATAATCTAAATAAACACGAGGCAACAATTTTTCTTCCTTCTCATAATGCCTAATAGGTATGTTAAAATGTGCAGCTAGGCGTGAAGCATAGATACCACCAAAGATGGGGCCCTTTGTACGATTAAGACTCAACCGTTTATCAATAATACTGCCCATACTCACAGAGTTATCACAGAATAAACCATGGAACAAAATAATAATATCAGGAACACTAAGGTTTCCACAGTTTCCGCGACCAATTAAGCAACGACTAGCAAATATTGCAAAGTAGCATAAAACAGGAAAATGTATGCTAGTGATTCGTGCATCGGACACCTTCCTCGTTTCCCCTACGGTGATGATATCAATAAACCCATCCACATCGTCGCGATGTGGTTCCTCTATTTTGCCCTCGAAAGGGATCAAACAAACCTGACAAAAATCATAAAGTGACATCTTCTTAACCACATCATATAAATGAAACTCTACTGAAGGAGGTGATTCCCTAGGATAATAGTAGAAGTTTTGCACAAAAGTATTGGTGAGTAAGAGATACTGTTCGCGTTGGTCGTGGAGGAAGTCGGTGAGGCCTGCATTATTAGCCAGTTCATAAAATCCTCATAAATCCCGGTGGCTCTCAAGAAATCATCGGAGGGCCATTCACACGGCCTGACCTCCGCGGTGCGAGGCAAATTATATGTGGGCTTCTGTGCCTCTTCATTTTGCTTTTCCATTGAGCTTCGGCTCGATGAGCCCCTCAAAAATCTCTTCATCATTTTTTGAAAAATTCTGAAATTTTTAGTAACTTCAAAATAAAAGTAAACCAAACTCAATAATATTGATAGCAACTACTCATACAAGTGCCTGGAGTCTATATCATGCATCAAAACTACTTGGAACCATATAAATTTGACATGCAAGCTCAAGAACATGGTCACCTAGGCAGCACAAATTTTCAATGAATAAAGCACTAGAACAAAAACTAATTGGGCCAATGGAGGAGTCACATACCAAGGAACAATCTCCCCAGGCAGTTTTGTGAGAGGTGCTTTGAGCAAGGAGATCGAAAATGGCAGCAAAATGAGCTTGGACTCGGGTTTGAGCTGGTTATTCTTGTTTGTGGGAGGAAGAAGAAGTGTGTGGGTTAAAGGATAAGTGGAGGAGGGCCACCGTGGGCCCACGAGGAAGGGGGTGCGCCCAGGGGGGTAAGGCGCGCCCCTGACCCTCGTGGCCAGGTGCCAGCTCCTCCTGCTGTGTTCTCAGTGCCAAATATTCTCAAATATTCTAGAAAAAATCATATTTAAATTTCAGGGCATTTGGAGAACTTTTATTTTTGGGGTATTTTTATATTGCACGGATAATTTAGATAACAGACAGAAAATACTACTTTTATTTTATTTAATATAAATAGCAGAAAGTAAAAGTGGGATACAGAAGGTTGTGGCTTCTAGTTTCATCCATCTCATGCTCATCAAAAGGAATCCACTAACAAGGTTGATCAAGTCTTGTTAACGAACTCATTCCGAATAACATGGAACCGGAGAAATTTCGAATAACACTATGTTACCTCAACGGGGATATGCACATCCCCAATAATAAGAATATCATATTTCTTCTTGACAGTAGGAAGAGGAAATTCAAAACCTCCAAATATAGTCGATGGAATTTTTCCAATAGAGTTGATACTATGAACTTGAGGTTGTTTCCTAGGAAAGTGCACCGTATGCTCATTACCATTAACATGAAAAGTGACATTGCCTTTAGTGCAATCAATAACAGCCCCTGCAGTATTCAAAAAGGGTCTTCCAAGAATAATAGACATACTATCGTCCTCGGGAATATCAAGAATAACAAAGTCCGTTAAAATAGTAACGTTTGCAACCACAACATGCACATCCTCACAAATACCGACAGGTATAGCAGTTGATTTATCAGCCATTTGCAAAGATATTTAAGTAGGTGTCAACTTATTCAAATCAAGTCTACGATATAAAGAGAGAGGCATAACACTAACACTGGCTCCAAGATCACATAAAGCAGTTTTAACATAGTTTCTTTTAATGGAGCATGGTATAGTGGGTACTCCTGGATCTCCAAGTTTCTTTGGTACTCCACCCTTAAAAGTATAATTAGCAAGCATGGTGGAAATTTCAGCTTCCGATATCTTTCTTTTATTTGTAACAATTTCTTTCATATACTTAGCATAAGGATTCATTTTGAGCATATCAGTTAATCACATACGCAAAAAGATAGGTCTAATCATTTCAGCAAAGCGCTCAAAATCCTCATCATCCTTTTTCTTGGATGGTTTGGGAGGAAAAGGCATGGGTTTCTGAACCCAAGGCTCTCTTTCCTTTCCGTGTTTCCTAGCAACAAAGTCTTTCTTATCATAGTGTTGATTCTTCGATTGTGGGTTATCAAGATCAACAGCAGGTTCAATTTCTATATCATTATCATTACTAGGTTGAGCATCATCATGAATATTATCATTAGTTTTAGGTTCATTACCAGATTGTGTTTCAGCATCAGAAATAGAAATATCATTTGGATTCTCAGGTGTTTCAGCAATAGGTTCACTAGAAGCATGCAAAGTCCTATCATTTTTATCTTTCTTCCTTTTAGAAGGACTAGGAGCATCTATATTATTTCTCTGAGAATCTTGCTGAATTCTCTTAGGGTGGCCTTCAGGATACAAAGGTTCCTGAGTCATTCTACCAGTTCTAGTAGCCACTCTAACAACATTTATTCTTACTATTCAATTCATTGAGCAAATCATTTTGAGCTTTAAGTACTTGTTCTACTTGAGTGTTAACCATAGAAGCATGTTTACTAATAAGTTTAAGTTCACCTTTGACATTAGCCATAAAACCACCCAAGTGCTCAAGCATATTTGAATTGTATTTCAATTGTCTACCAAAATAAGCATTAAAGTATTCTTGTGTAACAATGAAATTGTCAAACTCATCTAAGCATTGTCTAGCAGACTTATAACGAGGGATATCACCTTCATCAAATCTATAAAGAGAATTTACCTTTACTGCCTGTATCAGGTTATCAAGACCACGAGTTTCTTCAATAGGTGATGGATTAAGATCATATGTTTCTTCAACAGGCGGTAAATTAAGACCATGTATTTCTTCAATAGGAGGTAAATTCATAACATCTTCAGCTTTAATACCTTTTTCTTTCATAGATTTCTTTGCCTCTTGCATATCTTTAGGACTGAGAAACAGAATACCCCTCTTCTACGGAGTTGGTTTAGGAATAGGCTCAGGAACTAGCTCAGGAGGTGTCCAATTATTTTATTTTGTCAACATATTATTCAATAGAATTTCAGCTTCATCCGGTGTTCTTTCCCTGAAAACAGAACCAGCACAACTATCCAGGTAATCTCTGGAAGCATCGGTTAGTCCATTATAAAAGATATCAAGTATTTCATTTTTCTTAATAGGATGATTAGGCAAAGCATTAATTAACTTGAGAAGCCTCCCCCAAGCTTGTGGGAGACTCTCTTCTTCAATTTTCACAAAACTATATATATCCCTCAAAGCAGCTTGTTTCTTATGAGCAGGGAAATATTTAGCAGAGAAGTAATAAATTATATCCCGGGGACTATGCACACAACCAGGATCAAGAGAATTAAACCATATATTAGCATCACCCTTTAATGAGAACAGAAATATTTTAAGGATATAAAAGTAACAAGTTCTCTCATCATTAGTGAACAGGGTAGCAATATCATTTAATTTAGTAAGATGTGCCACAACAGTTTCAGATTCATAGCCATGAAAAGGATCAGATTCAACCAAAGTAATTATATCAGTATCAACAGAGAATTCATAATCCTTATCAGTATCAACAGTTTCCTCTTCCTCTTCTTCCTCTTCGTCTTCTTCCTCTTCTTCTTCTTCTTCTTCTTCTTCCTCTTCTTCCTCCTAAACTAAACTTAAACTAAACTAAATATGAACCTAAACCTAAAAAAATAGGAAAAAAACCTAAACTAAACTAAGCCTAAACTAAATTTAAAAATTATAAAGAAGAATAAAAAATGAGAGCTCACCTTCGGGGGGCAGCCAGTGGAGGAGGGGCCGGGGTGGCCTGGGGTAGGGCGGCGGGGGCCACGGGGCC
>NC_041382.1:146121699-146142994 GCF_002162155.2 Triticum dicoccoides | reverse complement strand
AGGGCCCCGGGGCAGCGGGGAGGTGGGGTGGCAACGGTGCGGGCGCGGTGGTGGGCGGCGGTGTGGTCTTGATCTAATCGGGTCGGGTGGAGGGAGAGAGAGAGAGAGAGAGAGAGAGAGAGAGAGAGAGAAGAGAAAAGAAGAGAAAGGCACGGGGGTAACAACCGTTAGGTAGATAATTCTTTGTCGTCTGCTAGCGGACGGCAAAGAATAGTTGACGTCTGCTAGCGGACGGCAAAGAGGTGGCGAGGGGTGGGCCGTTACTGCGCTTCATACGTCTCTGTCGTATCTAAGTTTCCAAACACTTTTGCCCTTGTTTTGGACTCTAACTTGCATGATTTGAATGGAACTAACCCGGACTGACGCTGTTTTCAGCAGAATTGCCATAGTGTTATTTATGTGCAGAAACAAAAGTTCTCGGAATGACCTGAAACTTCACAGAGATTATTTTTGGAAATAATAAAAAATAATGGCAAAAGATCAAGACCAGGGGGCCCACTGATGGAGTCATGTACCTAGGGTAGGGTCACAGACCCGATCTAAGTATCCTGCCCAAGGACACCCTTAGAAGAGATCACCTTCCAGTCGACCTACTAGGGACACACTCGACTGACTTGAAGGACTCGACCATGAACTCACTCGACCACCAGAAGGTCAAGAGGCACTCTGCACTGCAACGGCCTGTAACGCCCCAGACTTTATGATAGTAAAGACACTTTATGTGGGGCGTTGGGCATTACCAGTAACGCCCCAGACTTAATGTACCTTAAACCCTTCATTACGTGGGCTGGCTGGGGTCCTGGCGCACTCTATATAAGCCACCCCCCTCCACAGGTAGAAGGGTTCGGCACTCTGTAATCCATATACACATAATCCACTCGACCGCCTCCGGGCTCCGAGACGTAGGGCTTTTACTTCCTCCGAGAAGGGCCTGAACTCGTACAATTCTCGTGTTTACAACCTCTCCATAGCTAGGACCTTGCCTCTCCATACCTACCCCCCACTCTACTGTCAGACTTAGAACCACGACAGTTGGCGCCCACCGTGGGGCCGGTGTTTTAGCGATTTTGTGGAGAAGTTGCGATTCTTCCGAGTACTTTTATCATGGTAGCTGCTGGAGTTTTGGTCGAGGGTCGAGAGATCCGTCTCGGTGCCCTCACCTTCGTCGCCGACGACTCCGCCTGGCTCCAGGAGGCTCCACTCGACGTCGATGCGCTCCCCGTCCGTGGTGCGACGCATTTTCGCGCATGTGTCCGCGGTGTTCTACTGCGGCAACCGTCGACCCCGTATCGGTCGACTCCCCCATCGACCACCTTCCCGGTCTCCCGCCAGCGCAAGCGCTCGAGCCGGTCGAGGCTTCAGCGGTGGGTGAGACACGCGGTGGCTCGCCAGACGGCCACCACCCAAGTTGCGGCAATCGAGCCCGACGAATCTCTCTACGGTCTGTTCGATCTGTCGACTGCCTCCGTAGAGACTGCATCCGAATGCGATAGCAGTGATCCAGCGGCGGAAATCCTGATGGTCGACGGGCCTCGCAGCCCCCCTGGCTTCGCCCGTGATGGTGGGGCAGGCGACGGAGGCGACCCCGCACGAGACCACGAAGAGTACCAGCCCGAGCCACTCGACTCTCTGCAAAGAGAGGAACTTCGCCGCAGGAACATGGATGCCCTGCATACTCCCATCGCAGGAGAAACCCCCGAGGCTCGCGCCTTGGAGGAGGCACGTTTGGCCAATTTGGCCGAACGCGCTCGCCTGGAGAATCTTCAGCGAGCACTCGACGAGCGCACGCGACAACGAGTTCCTGACGCCAGTCGACGTCAACTCTTCCCGCCGACTCAGGTATATCGAACCCCAATCCAGAATTTAGCGGCTGCGACCCGTATAGCAGAGTCCATCCAGCCCTCTCAGTCGGAAGCCGGCAGAGGCTTGATGCAGATCAGGGATTTGCTCCGGGCAGCAGGAGATCAGAATTCAGCCGTGTCGCAGTCGCGCAACAGAATTCACAGTCGATCTGTCGTTGCGAATACGGTTCAGTCGGCTCACAGTCCCAGATCGCCTCCGCGGCGTGAAGGGCGCGAGAATCGGCGAGACCAATATGGAGACCGACACGACCGAGATGATAGGCGTCGAGTGCCCACTTCCCCTCCGAGGGGTGGGTCTTACGCTCCTCGGCAGCAAGATGACAGACGTCAATTCAGTGTGGGGCAAAGAGTTCCAGTCGACCCCAGAGAACCAGGCTTCGACGCGCGATCCATTATCGTGCAAGGCTTGGTCGACCGGAACAGAGCCCATCGAGGTGGACCTGACAGAGATGCGCCCACGAGCAGTCGAGTGCATGTTTCTGGTCCGGAATGTTTCAGCAGAGCTATCAGAGCTGCAGTGATCCCTCCCAATTTCAGGTTGGCAACAGGAGTCAGCAAGTTCACTGGTGAGTCTAAGCCTGAAACTTGGCTTGAGGACTACCGAGTGGCGGTTCAGATCGGTGGTGGGAATGACGAGGTGGCCATGAAGCATTTGCCCCTCATGTTGGAAGGTTCTGCCAGAGCGTGGTTGACTCAGTTACCTCCTAGCAGCATTTACACTTGGGAAGATCTGTCCCGAGTGTCATCAGAACGTTTGAAGGAACTTGCAAGCGACCGGCTGGATTGACGGAGCTGCAAGTCTGCATGCAGAAGACCAATGAGACTCTCAGGGAGTATATTCAGAGGGGGATCACTTTGCACCATACAGTGGAGAATGTGTCTGATCATCAGGCAGTCTGCGCCTTCAAGGATGGTGTCAAGAACAGAGAATTGAGTTTGAAATTTGGTCGAACCGGTGACATGACCTTGAGTCGGATGATGGAAATTGCTACCAAGTATGCCAACGGCGAAGAAGAAGACCGACTCTGAAGCGGCAAGCACAAGCCGAGTCAGTCGGAGAAGGGAAACACCAGTCGGAAACAGAAGCGGAAGGCTGAACCGGCAGCTCCTGGAGAGGCTCTGGCCGTGACTCAGGGAAAGTTTAAAGGGAAACCAAAAGGATCCTGGAACCCTAAGAAGGTAAAGGATAAAGAAGGGAATGACGTGATGGATATGCCGTGTCACATTCACACGAAGAAAGACGAAGAGGGGAATATCATTTACCCAAAGCATACCACTCGCCAATGTCGACTCCTGATCCAGCAGTTTCAAGGAAAACAGTCTAAAGACAAGGAAAAGGAGTCGGACAAGGCCGAAGACAAGGAGGACAGTGAGGAAGGATATCCGCATATCAACTCCACTCTGATGATCTTTGCAGATGTGGAAAGCAAGAGTCGATTGGAAGTCATTAACCGCGAGGTGAACATGGTTACCCCAGCAAAAGCAAATTATTTGAAATGGTCCCAAACACCCATCACATTCGACCAATCTGATCATCCGACTCATATTGCCACCCCTGGGAGGCAAGCTTTGGTGGTCGATCCAGTTGTCGAAGGCACTCGACTGACAAAAGTGCTGATGGACGGTGGTAGCGGGCTGAATTTGTTGTATGCAGACACACTGAAAGGAATGGGCATTCCGATGTCCCGACTGAGCGCCAGTAACATGAGCTTTCATGGAGTTATACCAGGGAAGAAAGCCGAGTCACTCGGCCAAATAGCTCTGGACGTGGTGTTTGGTGATTCGAAACATTTTCGCAAAGAGAAGTTGACGTTTGAGGTCGTGGATTTTCAGAGTGCATATCATGCCATTTTGGGGAGACCAGCTTATGCACGGTTCATGGCTCGACCATGTTACGTGTACCTCAAATTGAAGATGCCCGGCCCCAAAGGAGTGATCACTGTCACCGGTGATCGGAAAAAGGCAGAAGAGTGCTTTCAGAAGGGCTCAAAGATTGCCGATTCCCAAGTGACAGCGGTCGAGTTTGAAGAATACAAGCAAAACGCAGATCCGAGTGATTTGCTGCGATCCAAGAAACCCGCCACAGAATCTGCATTTCAGTCGTCTGGTGAGACGAAGCCTGTTCACATTCACCCGACCGACCCCGATGTAGCTCCGACCCACATCTCCACAACACTCGACCCGAAATAGGAAGAAGCGCTCATCCAGTTCCTCCGTGAGAACTGGGACATTTTTGCATGGAAGCCCGCTGACATGCCAGGTATTCCCAGGGGACTGGCTGAGCATCGCCTAAGAGTCGACTCATCAGCAAAACCAGTCAAAGAGCATCTTCGGCGGTCCGCCGTCTAGAAGAGAAAGGCCATTGGTGAGGAAGTGGCTCGACTGTTGGCGGCAGGATTTATCCGAGAGATATACCACTCCGAGTGGCTCGCTAATGTCGTCATGGTTCCTAAGAAGGACAAATCACTCCGAATGTGCATTGATTTCAAGCACATCAACCGGGCCTGCTCGAAAGATCATTTTCCTCTCCCTCGCATAGATCAAATTGTTGACTCGACCGCGGGATGCGAGAGATTGTCTTTTCTAGACGCCTACTCCGGGTACCACCAGATCCGTCTGTACGGACCCGACGAGGTAAAAACAGCTTTCATCACTCCATTCGGGTGCTTCTGCTATATCACCATGCCATTCGGCCTCAAGAATGTCGGAGCCACATTTATGCGAATGATTCAGAAGTGTCTACTCACTCAAATCAGTCGGAATGTGGAAGCGTATATGGATGATATCGTCGTCAAGTCACGAAAAGGTTCCGACCTGCTCGCTAACCTCGCCGAAACATTTGCCAACCTCAGAAGGTATGATATCAAGCTCAATCCATCAAAGTGCACATTCGGAGTTCCTGGTGGCAAGTTACTCGGTTTTCTCGTTTCCGAGCGAGGGATCGACGCTAATCCAGAGAAGATCGGCACTATTCTCCGAATGAAACACCCTGTGCGAGTGCACGATGTCCAGAAGCTTACTGGATGCTTGGCCGCATTAAGTCGATTCATCTCACGACTCGGTGAAAAGGCATTGCCTCTTTACCGACTGATGAAGAAGGCAGACAAGTTCGAGTGGACTCCAGAAGCTGATGCAGCGTTTGCCGAGCTAAAAGCTCTGCTCTCCACCCAGTCAGTGCTTGCTGCTCCAATCAGCAAAGAGCCTCTATTGCTTTATATCGCAGCCACAGGACAAGTCGTCAGTACTGTGCTTACGGTCGAGCGGGAAGAAGAAGGAAAAGCTTTCAAAGTTCAGCGCCCAGTGTATTATTTGTCTGAAGTCTTGACTCCATCCAAGCAAAGATATCCTCATTATTAGAAGCTTGTGTATGGAATATACATGACCACAAAGAAGGTTGCTCATTATTTCTCTGATCATTCCATCATAGTCGTCAGCGACGCTCCACTATCAGAGATTTTGCACAACAGAGATGCAACTGGTCGAGTGGCTAAATGGGCGATTGAACTTCTTCCCCTTGATATCAAGTTTGAGGCAAAGAAAGCCATTAAGTCCCAGGCAATAGCAGATTTCCTCGCCGAGTGGATTGAACAGCAGCAGCCGACTGAAGTTCACTCGGAGCATTGGACCATGTTTTTTGATGGCTCTAAGATGTTGAATGGTTCCGGTGCTGGGGTTGTCCTAGTTTCCCCCAGAGGAGATAAGCTCAGATATGTGCTCCAGATTCACTTTGATTCCTCCAACAATGAGGCAGAGTATGAGGCCCTCTTATACGGATTGCGCATGGCCATTTCACTCGACGTCCGTCGCCTGATGGTCTATGGCGACTCAAATTTAGTGGTCAACCAAGTGATGAAGGAGTGGGACGTGAGAAGCCCAGCCATGACTGGATACTGCAATGCAGTGAGGAAGCTGGAAAAGAAGTTCGAGGGTTTGGAGCTCCATCATATACCCCGACTGAAAAATCAAGCAGCTGATGATCTAGCGAAGATAGGTTCCAAGAGAGGGGCCATTCCGAGTGGTGTGTTCTTGGAGCATATACACACTCCGTCAGTCAAAGAAGATCCTTTCACCGAAGAAGCTCCACAGCCCAAGAGTGCCACAGATCTGACTGAGGTTGAAGTCCCAGCAGTGGTCGACTTAGTTATGGAGGTCTTGGTGGTCATTCCCGACTGGACAGTTCCTTATATCGCGTATATCCTGAGAAAAGAGCTTCCGGAGGATGAGGAAGAGGCTCGACAGATCGTCCGTCGATCTAAAGCCTTTACCGTAATCAAAGGACAGTTATATAGAGAAAGCGCGACTGGGGTTGGTCAGAAGTGCATAACGCCAGAAGAAGGTCGAATCATCCTTAATGATATCCACTCGGGGACCTGTGGTCATCATGCGTCCTCTCGGACCATCGTGGTCAAAGCATACCGAGCCGGATTTTACTGGCCAAAGGCGAATGAGATGGCAAAGGAAATAGTGGATAAGTGCGAGGGATGTCAGTTCTACTCGAATATGTCGCACAAACCTGCATCAGCTCTGAAGACCATTCCACTCGTCTGGCCTTTCGCAGTATGGGTGTTGGACATGGTCGGTCCTTTGAGAACAGGGCGAAGTGGCTTCACGCATGTACTGGTGGCAGTCGACAAGTTCACCAAGTGGATTGAGGCTAAACCAATGAAGAACCTTGACGCCGGTGCTGCTGTTAGCTTCATCAGGGAACTAATATTCAGATATGGAGTCCCGCACAGCATCATTACGGATAATGGGTCGAACTTTGACTCGGAAGAATTCAGGGATTTCTACAACTCTCAAGGCACACGAGTCGACTACGCTTCGGTCGCCCATCCGCAGACGAATGGACAAGCAGAGCGAGCCAATGGCCTGATTCTCAAGGGATTGAAACCCCGACTGATGCGTGATCTCAAGCATGCAGCAGGAGCTTGGGTCGATGAACTTCCCTCGGTGCTTTGGGGACTGCGGACCACACCTAATCGGTCGACCGGAAGAACTCCATTCTTCTTGGTCTACGGAGCTGAAGCAGTCTTGCCGAGTGATCTTCTCCACAATGCTCCTCGAGTTGAGATCTACAACGAAGCAGAAGCTGAACAAGCGCGGCAGGACGCAGTCGACCTTTTAGAGGAAGAAAGGGAGATGGCTCTGATCCGATCGACCATCTACCAACAAGATTTGCGTCGTTTCCACGCCAGAAATGTGAGGGGTCGAGCCTTCCAGGAAGGAGATTTAGTTCTCCGAGTGGATCAGAAGAAACCGCACAAGCTTGCTCCTTCTTGGGAAGGACCCTTCATCGTCACCAAAGTTCTCCACAACGGGGCGTACCGTCTTTACAACGTCGAACACAATATCGACGAGCCCCGAGCTTGGAACGCGAAACTACTCCGCCCATTTTACACTTAAGTTTATCACTCGGATGAGTTGCAATAAAGTACTTCTGTAGTTCATGGATCTCAAAATATAGTGTCATAGTTCCTCCATAATTTTTTGACACTTTTTATCTTGTCCAATAAAATTTTCCCCTCAGTGGGTGACTTAGCCGCGAATCCGTTTCGCCTAAGTTTGTAAAAATCCTACCGAGTGGTGAGCCAGACTCCCACTCGGAGGCTTAGCTGCGAATCCGTTTCGCCTAAGATTAAATAAAATCCTACCGAGTGGTAAGCCAGACTTCCACTCGGAGGCTTAGCTGCAGTCCAAGTACTCGCCTAAGTTATGAAAATCCTACCGAGTGAAGAGCAAACCTCCCACTCGGGGGCTTAGCTGCAGCCCAGCGCTCGCCTAAGTTATGAAAATCCTACCGAGTGAAGAGCAAACCTCCCACTCGGGGGCTTAGCTGCAGCCCAGCGCTCGCCTAAGTTATTAAAATCCTACCGAGTGAAGAGCAAACCTCCCACTCGGGGGCTTAGCTGCAGCCCAGCGCTCGCCTAAGTTATGAAAATCCTACCGAGTGAAGAGCAAACCTCCCACTCGGGGGCTTAGCTGCAGCCCAGCGCTCGCCCAAGTTATTAAAATCCTACCGAGTGAAGAGCAAACCTCCCACTCGGGGGCTTAGCTGCAGCCCAGCGCTCGCCTAAGTTATTAAAATCCTACCGAGTGAAGAGCAAACCTCTCACTCGGGAGGCTTAGCTGCAGCCCAGCGCTCGCCTAAGTGGATTAAGGAATAAGTCGACTGTAGTGAGCGTCTTGCTTTGAACCTGCAAAAGACATTTCGAGCCAAAAGCAATCATATTCAAACACCAAATTCAAGTTCAGATCGATACCTAAAGGAACGGAAAGTGCTCAGGCGCTAAGCCTGTTAAGGTTTATCGGTTACAACTCCACTCGGCATACCGAGGCAAATTTAAAGGGTCGAGCTTAGAAGAAGTTTTTTACCCCTCCTGTGGAGGGCTGGAAGGTGCAACAAACTCATCAAGATCAATTCCATCTGCGATCCGAGTGGCAGCAGCAAGGAAAGTTTCCATAAAGGACCTGAAGTCGTGTTTCTTGGTGTTGGCCACCCGGAGGGCAGCCAGCTTGTCTTCTCGCGCATCTTTGCAGTGGACTCGGGCCAGACACAGAGCAACATCTGCACCACACCGAGCCGAGGACTTTCTCCACTCCTGCACTCGACCAGGGACAGCGTTCAAACGAGCCATCAGCGACTCGAGGTCGTTCTGGAGTGTCTCCCCGGGCCAGAGCGTTGAGTCGATGCGAGATGTGGCGACCTTCAGCCTTGCAAGATAGTCCACGGCAGCTGCAACACGGGACTCCAGTCGGAAAACATTCATGGCAACTTCGTCGTTCACCGGAGAATTGACGGGGTCAAGGTTTGGTTCCAGTCGGCTAGTCTCTTCTTCAAAGTTTTGACAAAATTCTGCAAGGACGATCACAGAGTCAAGGCAATGGTCGAATGAAAAAACCACAGTTGAAAATGATTGTTGAGCGTAAAGGTTTACCTTCAAGCATAAGAAACAGCTTCTTGGCAAGGCCACTCAGGAAGACCTCCAGGTCATTTTTCTTCCCAAGAAGAGCTTTCAGAGTAGCATTTTCTTGCTCAAGCTTTGCGACTGAAGCTAACTTCTCGTCAACAAGCTTCATCTTCTCAGCCAGTTCAAGGTCTTTTTTCCTTTGGGCCTCCCTCACCTTACCTGCAAGTTACAGCAAGATCAGATTTTGAAACAAATGAAGGGAAAAAGCAGTCGTCAAGGTCTCACCAAACATACCTTCGGTCTCCTCCTTTGCCTTCGTCAGATTCTCCTGAACCAGCTTCAAATTCAGCTCGAGCTGAATATGCTTGTTTTCCAGTTCAGTGTAGCGAGCCGCAAGGTCACAGGAGTTCTGCAAAGAACCAATCGACTAAATGTCAAAGGTGATTCACTTCCGAGTGGAAAAGGAAAAATAACGCGTTTCGAAGACTACAGCCGAATTCAAGCATTCGACCGTAGTCTCGGGGACTACACCCAGTGGGTGCACTCAGCGTGCCCCCACTAATCCTATTGAAGACAGAGTCGACCAATCGACCGATTTGCGAAATCCAGTCGCCATAATCGAATGACGGAAAGACTGAAATTATAAAGCCTAAGGCCGACTGCCAGCAGTCGACCTTAGCCTTGGGGACTACACCCAGTGGGTGCACTCAGCGTGCCCCCACCGGTTTGCGAAATCCATTCGCCATAGTCGAATGACGGAAAGACTGAACTTATAAAGCCTAAGGCCGACTGCCAGCAGTCAACCTTAGCCTCGGGGACTACACCCAGTGGGTGCACTCAGCGTGCCCCCACTAATCCTATTGAAGACAGAGTCGACCAGTCGACCGATTTGCGAAATCCAGTCGCCATAATCGAATGACGGAAAGACTGAAATTATAAAGCCTAAGGCCGACTGCCAGCAGTCGACCTTAGCCTTGGAGACTACACCCAGTGGGTGCACTCAGCGTGCCCCCACCGGTTTGCGAAATCCATTCGCCATAGTCGAATGACGGAAAGACTGAACTTATAAAGCCTAAGGCCGACTGCCAGCAGTCGACCTTAGCCTTGGGGACTACACCCAGCGGGTGCACTCAGCGTGCCCCCGCTATCACGGAGTTTAAATCGACACACCCAGCGGGTGATTACTATAAATTCTGGAAAGAAAATAAGTGGTGGTCGACTGACCTGAACATTGCTTTGAAGGGCGGAACTGGCATTGTAAGCTGCCTGGCTCGCATCCTGGATGGTCTTCAACTGCTCCATCATGATCCCCGCCTGGCGTATCGCCTCCTTCGCTGCGCCAGCTTGGTCCTCTGGGACGTGGTGCGTCATGAAGAGGGAGGGCTGCGGAGCACTCGTCAGCGGATCTGCGAAGGACACAGTGTGTCGAGTGGCGTTTTCCTCCTCCGCGACCAGAGTCTCAGGCACCGTTACATCCTGGGGCACCCTGCTGGCAGACACTTTCCTTCTCATTCTATGCTTTAGCGGTTCCTCATCTTCATCATCATCAGGGAGGGTGATAACAACATTGGATGGAGCTACAGAAAAGAATCAGAGTCAGAGATCATGAGTCAGTCGACTAGAAACGGTGCTAAGAGTATAGTACCAGGTTTTGAGGTTGTTGCGTCCTCCATCTCATGGTCGTCAGCCCGGGCTGAGGTCTCAGAAGTAGCAGCACTGCAACTCCAAGGAATCAGTTGACTAACTCCAGCGCCAACCAGAGATAAAGTTCATACAAAACAAGAAGACTTAAGCAGCAGGATTACCCTGATATGGTGGGGATGGACACCTTCATCTTCGGCAGGAGCTTGATCGGCTTTGACGGGGCCGCCCTGGGCTGCTTCGACGCCTTTTCAGTCGGCGCCGGAGAGGTGGTCCGAGGGCGCTTGGTCGACTGTGTGACAGTCGCAACCCCCTTGCCACGTTCAGTCGCAGGGTCATGGACAAGCTTCGACCGCCTTTCCGAGCGCGGTGGTGCAACCTCCTCCTCCTCCTCTTCCTCGTCCTCATCAACATCATCATCATCGTCATCAGTGTCATCATCATCATCATCATCTTCAGCGGCGTTCGAGTCCCACTCCTCCTCCTGGCTCTCGCCCCCGCTCGCTTCTCCCTCCTCAGTCGGAGCCTGTGCTCCGCTAGGCATCGAGTACAGCTCAGTGAGGGCCTGATAGACATCCAGACAAAGATCAGTCGACCGATCGGCAGAGAAAACAGAAATAAATGTGACGAGAATACAATGGGAAGTGGAGCAGACATGCCTTGTTTGGATCACTGTGGCAGTCGAGTGGAGGAATCCTTCTGGCTCCGCGAGGGTTATCCTTGTTCCCAGTAACAGCGGCCATCCACCTTTCCAGAGTGGCATCGTCGACTGTTTCTGGATTGACCCGAGTCACATCCTCAGTCCCGCAGTACAACCACATGCAATGGCTCCGGAACTGAAGAGGCTGGATACGATGCCTAAGAAAAACCTCCAGGAGATCCATACCCGTCACTCCCTCCCGAACCAACTGAACTACACGCTCCATCAGCATCTTCACGTCAGCTCTCTCCTCCGGAATCACCTTCAGAGAGGAGGGCTTGTTCACTCGATCCATGGTGAACTGAGGGAGTCCGCTCGACTGCCCCAGGGCCGACTGATCCTGGCAGTAGAACCAGGTCGACTGCCAGCCTCTGACTGACTCGGGAAATGTCATGGCTGGGAAGGTGCTCTTGTTCCTCATCTGGATCCCCAGACCCCCACACATTTGGACAACTCGGGTTTTTTCATCGCCTGGGCTCGCCTTCTTCACGGTCTGAGAGCGACACGTGAATATGTGCTTGAACAAGCCCCAATGCGGTCGACAACCCAGAAAACTCTCACACATGGACACAAACGCGGCAAGATAGGCGATTGAATTCGGGGTGAAGTGGTGGAGTTGCGCTCCAAAGAAGTTCAAGAAACCACGGAAGAAAATGCTCGGCGGCAAAGAAAATCCACGGTCGACATGGGTAGCCAGAAGCACGCACTCACCCTCTTCCGGCTGGGGCTGCCACTCTTTCACCGGAAGCCTCGCAGCTCCATGAGGGATCAGGCCCTCGTTGGCCATGTCGAGGAGATCCTTCTCCGTGATGGTCGACTGGATCCAATCTCCCTGGACCCAGCCTTTCGGCAGGCGAGATCTGGACGAAGACCTGCCGCGGCTGGTGGATCTCCCCTTCGCCTTCTCCGTCGCCGACGCCTTCTTTGCGCGTTCCAGCGCCGCCGTCTTCTCCTTGAGGCACTGTTCAAAATACCCTCGCCGGGCGCATTTATAAGATCCCTTCTGAGTGGATGACAGGTGGGCCCGGTCGATCTAATCATATCCCGAAATAGTTGCGCGGGCGTGATACGTGGCGAAAAAAGCGGCGCGGGGATCGAGGCGTCTATGCCCTGTCCCATCCGAGCACTGCGGTCCGCTCCGCTTCGCGCGCTCCCCCAAATTCCGTATCCCACGGAATCCGCGAACGGCAGACCAGTCTGCTAGACGCGGGACTTCCTGCGATCTGTCGCTCGGAAATCAACGAAGTCCAAAAGATCACTCGACGAAGAAAAAGAATGGATCGAGTCGACTGAAGAAAAGTTGGTCACTATCAAGAAAGAGAATTTTTTGGTTCAAAACAACGCACGACCAGTATGCGAAAGCTAATCGGAAACAATATCAACTCCTTCATCACTCAAGCCTCAATCCATTCGGGGGCTAATGATGGAGTCATGTACCTAGGGTAGGGTCACAGACCCGATCTAAGTATCCTGCCCAAGGACACCCTTAGAAGAGATCACCTTCCAGTCGACCTACTAGGGACACACTCGACTGACTTGAAGGACTCGACCATGAAGACTCACTCGACCACCAGAAGGTCAAGAGGCACTCTGCACTGCAACGGCCTGTAATTAAGTAGACTTTATGATAGTAAAGACACTTTATGTGGGGCGTTACCAGTAATGCCCCAGACTTAATGTACCTTAAACCCTTCATTACGTGGGCTGGCTGGGGTCCTGGCGCACTCTATATAAGCCACCCCCTCCACAGGTAGAAGGGTTCGGCACTCTGTAATCCATATACACATAATCCACTCGACCGCCTCCGGGCTCCGAGACGTAGGGCTTTTACTTCCTCCGAGAAGGGCCTGAACTCGTACATCTCTTGTGTTTACAACCTCTCCATAGCTAGGACCTTGCCTCTCCATACCTACCCCCCACTCTACTGCCAGACTTAGAACCACGACACCCACACCCTAGCCACGAGGGTGGGGGGCGCGCCCCCTGCCTCGTGGGCCCCCTGGAGCTCCTCCGACCTCAACTCCACCTCTATATATTCGTGTTCGGAGAGAAAAATCAAGGAGAAAGATTCATCGCGTTTTACGATACGGAGCCGTTGCCAAGCCCTAAACTCTCTCGGGAGGGCTAATCTGGAGTCCGTTCGGGGCTCTGGAGAGGGGAATCCGTCGCCATCGTCATCATCAACCATCCTCCATCACCAATTTCATGATGCTCACCGTCGTGCGTGAGTAATTCCATCGTAGGCTTGCTGGATGGTGATGGGTTGGATGAGATTTATCATGTAATCGAGTTAGTTTTGTTAGGGTTTGATCCTTAGTATCCACTATGTTCTGAGATTGATGTTGCTATGACTTTGCTATGCTTAATGCTTGTCACTAGGGCCCGAGTGCCATGATTTCAGATCTGAACCTATTATGTTTTCATGAATATATGTCTTGATCCTATCTTGCAAGTCTATAGTCACCTACTATGTGTTATGATCCGGCTACCCCGAAGTGGCCATAATCGGGACCACTCCCGGTGATGACCATAGTTTAAGGAGTTCATGTATTCACTATGTGTTAATGCTTTGGTCCGGTACTCTATTAAAAGGAGGCCTTAAAATCCCTTAGTTTCCGCTAGGACCCCGCTGCCACGGGAGGGTAGGACAAAAGATGTCATGCAAGTTCTTTTCCATAAGCACGTATGACTATATTCGGAATACATGCCTACATTACATTGATGAATTGGAGCTAGTTCTGTGTCACTCTATGTTATGACTGTTACATGATGAACCACATCCGGCATAATTCTCTATCACTGATCCATTGCGTACGAGCTTTCCATATATTGTTCTTCGCTTATTTACTTTTCTAGTGCTTTTGTGATCATCACTACAAAATACCAAAAACATTACTTTTGCTACCGTTACTTTTGCTATCGTTACCACTACTATCATATTACTTTGCTACTAAACACTTTGCTGCAGATATTAAGTTTCCAGGTGTGGTTGAATTGACAACTCAGCTACTAATACTTGCGTATATTCTTTGGCTCCCCTTGTGTCGAATCAACAAATTTGGGTTGAATACTCTACCCTCCAAAACTGTTGCGATCCCCTATACTTTTGGGTTATCAAGACTATTTTCTAGCGCCGTTGCCGGGGACCATAGCTCTATTCTTTGAGTCACTTGGGATTTATATCTGCTTATCATTATGAAGAACTTGAGAGATCCAAAAACCAAAATTTATCCCTCAACTACAAGGGGAGGTAAGGAACTGCCATCTAGCTCTGCACTTGATTCACCTTCTGTTTTGAGTAAGCTTGCGACACCTAAACTTGTTTCTGCTATTGATTCTAATATGTTGCATATTATTGATGATGCCACTTCTGCTATGCATGATACTTATGATGAAACTACTTCTATGCCTGATACAACTGTGCCACTTGGTGAATTTCTTGATGAACAACTTGCTAGGGCTAGAGAGAATGAAATTATTGAAACTGATAATACTGATGAAAGTGATTATGAAGGCTCTCCTAATAAATATGAATTACCTGTTGTGCCTGAGGGCTATGTTATGGATGGAGAAACTAAAAGAGACTTTCTTGCTTGCAACGATAGAAGTGATCTTACGAAATTATTAGCTAAGCTTAAACAAAAAACTCTGAATGCTAGAATGAAATATTATCGTGCTTATTCTACTTCACCTATCTTTGTTACTAATAAGGATTATGAATTCTCTATTGATCCTGATATAATTACTTTGGTTGAATATGATCCTTTTTATGGCTATGAATCTGAAACTGTTGTGGCACATCTTAAAATTAAATGATATAGCTACCATGTTCACTAATGTTGAGAGAACTCGCTACTTTTATATCCTTCAATATTTCCGTTCTCATTAAAGGGTGATGCTAAGATATGGTTTAATTCTCTTGATCCTGGTTGTGTGCGTAGTCCCCAGGATATGAGTTATTACTTCTTTACTAAATATTTCCCTGCTCATAAGAAACAAGCTGCCTTAAGGGATATATATAATTTTGTGCAAATTGAAGAAAAGAGTCTCCCACAAGCTTGGGGAGGCTTCTCCAATTACTTAATGCTTTGCCTGATCATCCTCTTAAGAAAAATGGAATACTTGATATCTTTTATAATGGACTAACCGATGCTTCCAGAGACTACCTGGATAGTTGTGTTGGTTCTGTTTTCAGGGAAAGAACACTGGATGAAGCTGAAATTCTATTGAATAATATGTTGACAAATGAAAATAATTGGACACTCCCTTAGCCTATTCCTAAACCAACTCCGAAGAAAAGGGGTGTTCTATTTCTAAGTCCTTCAGATATGCAAGAGGCAAAGAAATCCATGAAAGAAAAGGGTATTAAAGCTGAAGATGTTAAGAATTTACCTCCTATTGAAGAAATACATGGTCTTAATTTACCGCCTATTGAAGAAATATATGGTTTTAATCCATCACCTATTGAAGAAACACATTGTCTTGATAACCTGACACAGGTAGTAAAGGTAAATTCTCTCTATAGATATGATAAAGTTGAAATTCCATTCACCAAGTTTGCTAACCCATGCTTAGATGAGTTTGATAAATTTATGGTTACACAAGAAGACTTCAATGCTTATTTTGGTAGAGAATTAAAATGCAGTGCTGATATGCTTGAACACTTGGGTGATTATATGACTAATGTCAAAGGTGAACTTAAACTTATTAGTAAACATGCTTCTATAGTTACCACTCAAGTAGAACAAGTACTTAAGGCTCAAAATGATTTGCTCAATGAATTGAATAGTAAGAATAAGGACTATGCTGTTAGAGTGGCTACTAGAACTGGTAAAATGACTCAGGAGCCTTTGTATCCTGAAGCCCACCCTAAGAGAATTAAGCAAGATTCTCAGAGAAATAATATAGATGCACCTAGTCCTTCTAAAGAGAAGAAAAGAAAAATGATAGGACTTTGCATGCTTCTAGTGAACCTATTGCTGAAACACCTGAGAATCCAAATGATATTTATATTTCTGATGCTAAAACACAATCTGGTAATGAACATGAAACTAGTGATAATGTTAATGATAATGTTCAGGTTGATGCTCAACCTAGTAATGCTAATGATATAGAAATTCAACCTAATGTTGATCTTGATAACCCACAATCAAAGAATCAACATTATGATAAGAAAGACTTTGTTGCTAGGGAACACGGTAAGGAAAGAGAGCCTTGGGTTCAGAAACCCATGCCTTTTCCTCCCAAACCATCCAAGAAAAAGGATGATGAGGATTTTGAGCGCTTTGCTGAAATGATTAGACCTATCTTTTTGCGTATGCGATTAACTGATATGCTCAAAATGAATCCTTATGCTAAGTATATGAAAGAAATTGTTACAAATAAAAGAAAGATATCGGAAGATGAAATTTCCACCATGCTTGCTAATTATACTTTTAAGGGTGGAATACCAAAGAAACTTGGAGATCAAGGAGTACCCACTATACCATGCTCCATTAAAAGAAACTATGTTAAAACTGCTTTATGTGATCTTGGAGCCAGTGTTAGTGTTATGCCTCTCTCTTTATATCGTAGACTTGATTTGAATAAGTTGACACCTACTTAAATATCTTTGCAAATGGCTGATAAATCAACTGCTATACCTGTCGGTATTTGTGAGGATGTGCCTGTTGTGGTTGCAAACGCTACTGTTTTAACGGACTTTGTTATTCTTGATATTCCCCAGGATGATAGTATGTCTATTATTCTTGGAAGACCCTTTTTGAATACTGCAGGGGCTGTTATTGATTGCACCAAAGGGAATGTCACTTTTCATGTTAATGGTAATGAGGATACGGTACACTTTCCGAGGAAACAACCTCAAGTCCACATTATCAATTCTATTGGAAAAATTCCATCGATTATTTTTGGAGGTTTTGAATTTCCTCTTCCTACTGTCAAGAAGAAATATGATATTCTTATTGTTGGGGATGTGCATATCCCCGTTGAGGTAACCTAGTGTTATTCAAAAATTCTCTGGTTCCATGTTATTCGGAATGAGTTTGTTAACAAGACTTGATCGACCTTGTTAATGGATTCCTTTTGATCATCATGAGATGGATCAAGTTAGAA
Organism: Triticum dicoccoides; assembly: GCF_002162155.2. Taxonomy (NCBI): domain Eukaryota; kingdom Viridiplantae; phylum Streptophyta; class Magnoliopsida; order Poales; family Poaceae; genus Triticum; species Triticum dicoccoides. Next base: position 146,125,772 of record NC_041382.1, on the reverse strand, counting down.
AACACAACTCTCTGTACCCTCTTTCTGCTTTCTGTTATTTATATTAAATAAAGCAAAAATAGTAATTTCTGTCTGTTTTCTGATTATCCGTGCAATATAAAAATACCCCGAAAATAAAAGTTCTCCAAATGCCCTGAAATTTAAATATGATTTTTTCTGAAATATTTGAGAATATTTGGCACTGAGAACACAGCACGGGGGGCATCCACCTCGCCACAAGGGTGGAGGGCGTGCCCTACCCCCTGGGCGCGCCCCCTGCCTCGTGGGCCCACGGTGGCCCTCCTCCACTTATTCCTGCACCCACACAATCCTTCTTCCTCCCACAAACACCATTATCCAGCTCAAGCACGAGTTCTAGCTCATTTTGCTGCGATTTTCGATCTCCTTCCTCAAAGCACCTCTCACAAAACTGCTTTGGGGGATTGTTCCTTGGTATGTGACTCCTCCATTGGTCCAATTAGTTTTTGTTCTAGTGCTTTATTCATTGCAAATTTGTGCTGCCTAGGTGGCCATGTTCTTGAGCTTGCATGTCAAATTTATATGGTTCCAAGTAGTCTTGATGCATGATATAGGCTCTAGGCACTTGTAGGAGTAGTTGCTATCAATTTTGTTGAGTTTGGTTCACTTTTATTTTGAAGTTACTAAAAATTTTAGAATTTTTCCGAAAATGATGAAGAGATTTTTGAGGGGCTCATCGAGCCAAAGCTCGAAGAAAAAGCAAAATGAAGAAGCAAAGAGGCCCAAATATAATCTACCTCGCATCACGGAGGTTCGGCCGTGTGAATGGCCTTGTGATGATTTCTTGAGAGTGGCCGGGATTTATGATGATTTCTATGAATTGGCTGAGAATGCAGGCCTCACCGCCTTTCTCCATGACCAGCACGAGCAGTATCTCTTACTCACCAATATCTTTGTGCAAAACTTTCATTTCCATGCTAGGAGCTCACCACCTACGGTGGAGTTTTATTTATATGATGAGCATAAGGAGATGTCACTTCATGATTTTTGTCGGGTTTGTTTGATCCCTTTCGAGGGCATCACAGAGGAACCACATCGCGGCGATGTGGATGGGTTTATTGATACCATCATTGTAGGGGAAACGAGGAAGGTTTCTAATGCATGAACTACTAGCATACACTTTCCTGTTCTGCGTTACTTTGCTATATTTGCTAGTAGATGTTTAATTGCGCATGGAAACTATGGAAACCTGAGTGCCCCTGATATTGTTATTTTGTGCCACGCCCTATTTCGTGATGATACATTCAGCATGGGTGTTATTATTGCAAAGTGGTTAAATCTTAACCGTACTAAGGGCCCCGTCTTTGGAGGCATCTTCGCCTCGTGCCTAGCTGCACATTTTAACATACCTATTAGGCATTATGAGAAGGAAGAATTTTTTTTGCCTCATGTTTATTTAGATTATAAGAGTATGGTAGCACATGATTTTATTGTTAAGAATAGGGAAAATGAGCTCAAATACAAATTGTTCTTTGATAAACATCATCCTGAGACTATTACCCTGCCTGCTCCTTGTTTGATTTATCTGCAGGCAAGTACCTTGTTCCATTGGAGGCTATTCACGCCTACCGGAACCCTACATCAGCACAGAGCCAGAGTCGGAACCACAAGTTGATCCTCCATGACAGTCTAACTACCAGTGGGATCCGGAGATGATTGTCAACCAGTGGCAATCAGAGTCTTCCTCTTCGCAGTACGACCCCAACTATTACTTTGGATATCCGCCAGGCTAGCCATGGCCATAGACCAACTTAGGCCAAAAGCCTAAGCTTGGGGGAGTACGAATTTCCCACCAACATTACATTCATGTTCACACACTCATTGCTAGTTGTCAGTGCTCATACTTTTCCATTGTATCATCCATACTTGTTTTCCTTTTTATGCTTTCTTCTTTGTGTGTTTGATAAACCTTAAGAAAAACCAAAAAAATTAGCTGTAGCTTTTAGCTAGCTTTAATTCCTATGCCTGTAGTAGTAATTAAAAAGAAAACCCAAAAACATTTCATGTTCTTCTTTTTGCTTGTTGGGAGATTTCCCATGTAAATAGTTTTATTTCCTTTCTTTTCTTTGGGGGTCGATAGGAGAATATCATGATTAAATTGTTAAAGTGGCTCTTATTTGCATTATTGTTGATCTGACAAAAGAGCCCATATTGCCTTGTCTTCTCCTGTTTATTGAATGCTCGCAGATTCCAGCTTAGTCCAATGCACGTGCACTATTATTATTATTCACATCATTCGGTCGTGCAAGTGAAAGGCAATTATGACGATATATGATGGACAGATTGAGATGGGAGAAGCTGGTATGAACTCAACCTCTCTTGTTTTTGTACATATGATTAGCTCATCGTTCCTGATTCAGCCTATTATGAATAAACATGTTTGCAATGATAATTAGAGATTATAGTTGCTTATGCCATGCTTAATTAGCTAGGAGCTTATAATGGTTTACCTTGCGTGCCAACATGCTATTAAAATGGTTGTGATGTGGTATGATAGGGTGGTATCCTCCTCTGAATGATTTAAGTGACTTGACTTGGCACATGTTCACGCATGTAGTTGAAACAAAATCAACATAGCCTTCACGATATTTATGTTCATGGTGGATTATATCCTACTCATGCTTGCATTCGGTGTTGATTAATTTTAATGCATGTTCATGACTGTTGTTGCTCTCTAGCTGGTCGCTTCCCAGTCTTTTTCTAGCCTTCACCTGTACTAAGCGGGAATACTGCTTGTGCATCCAATCCCATAAACCCCAAAGTTCTTCCATATGAGTCCACCATACCTACCTATATACGGTATCTACCTACCGTTCCAAGTAAATTTGTATGTGCCAAACTCCAAACCTTCAAATAAACATTCTATTTTGTGTGCTAGAATAGCTCATGTATCAACTAGGGCTGTCCGTATCTTCCATGTTAGGCGGGTTATTCTCAAGAGGAGTGGGACTCCGCTCCTCACTCACAAGAAAATGGCTGGTCACCGGGATGCCCAGTCCCATGATTTATGCAAATCAAATCAAAATAATTGCAAACAAAACTCCCCCTGGGACTCTTGTTAGTTGGAGGCACACGTTGTTTCGAGCAAGCCATGGATTGATGCTTGTTGGTGGACGGGGAGTATAAACTTTACTATTCTGTTTGGGAACCGCCTATAATGTGTGTAGCATGGAAGATATCACCATCTCTTGGTTGTTATGTTGACAATGAAAGTATACCGCTCAAAATATTATTCACCTCTATTTCAAAACCGAGCTCTGGCACCTCTACAAATCTCTGCTTCCCTCTGCGAAGGGCCTATCTATTTACTTTTATGTTGAGTCATCACCCTCTTATTAAAAAGCACTAGTTGGAGAGCACCATTGTCATTTGCATTCATTATTGTTAGTTTACATTGAGTATGACTTGACTGGACCTCTTTTACCATGAATTACAATGTCTACTCAGTCCTTGATCTTTAAAGGTGCTCTGCATTTATGTTTTGCGGTCTCAGAAAGGGCTAGCGAGATACCATCTTGTTATATCATATTATGATTGTTTTGAGAAAGTGTTGTCATCCGAGATTTGTTATTATTGCTCGCTAGTTGATTATGCCATTGATATGAGTAAACATGAGACCTAAGAGTTATTGTGAATATGGTTAGTTCATAATCTTTGCTGAAAACTTGAATGCTGGCTTTACATATTTACAACAAGAGCAAACAGAGTTTGTAAAAGTTTTTCTTTATCACTTTCAGTTTATCAACTGAATTGCTTGAGGACAAGCAAAGGTTTAATCTTGGGGGAGTTGATACGTCTCCGTCGTATCTACTTTTCCAAACACTTTTGCCCTTGTTTTGGACTCTAACTTGCATGATTTGAATGGAACTAACCCGGACCGACGCTGTTTTCAACAGAATTGCCATGGTGTTATTTATGTGCAGAAACAAAAGTTCTCGGAATGACCTGAAACTTCACGGAGATTATTTTTGGAAATAATAAAAATACTGGCAAAAGTTCAAGACCAGGGGGCCCACACCCTAGCCACGAGGGTGGGGGGCGCGCCTGCCCCCCTC